>NC_091122.1:170521954-170769454 GCF_040183065.1 Periplaneta americana | reverse complement strand
AGTAAATTTAGAGAAACCGGATGCACAGAACGGAAAAGGCATGTTGGAAAGGCTACAGAACTAACAAAAGATTTAGTTGCAAAAATGGAGAAGAAACAATGCAGAAGAGTTCTCTAAGTCCTTAAAGAGATTGGCTGCAGAAATGAGCATTTCATACAGATTTATTTCCTGTTAAAAACACAAACATCGCCTGTTTAAATACTTTCCTTAAGGTACATGTACACCCACAAAACGCAAAAAATGATGAAAAATTAGAATTTTCAAAATATAACTACTTTAATAGAGAATTTTCTGCCCTTTAATTTGATATAAGAGTTTTCGATTTATGCGTTATGGTTTTCCAGATAAGTCCCATTTTCCAAAATTCTGCGTCATCAGCCATGGTCACTTCTACGAAGATCACTCCAAAAGTAATGCATAATATTTTTTTAAATTTATTTTTTATTCTAAACCTTTACAATTTATGAAGGTCATAGATAAATCCTTCCCCCTTGTTTTCAAATTGTGTTGTTCCTGAAGGATGAGTCTACATTCTATGAAAATAGCAAAGCTGTAGGGTAAAAATGTAATTTTTAAATAAATATTGTGGATTACTTTTGGAGTGATCCTCGTAGCTGTCAATCCCCTCGTCCAGCATTGCTTGCAAAATAAACTTCTTTCTAGTCCCAAAATAGATGCTTAGATATCAGGGTATGATCATTAGATTGAAAACACGTTTTTACATAATGAGGTAATTTATAATCTTTTACTGTTATTCATACGTAGATGGGAGGATAATATTAAAATGGATTTGAGGGAGGTGGGATATGATGGTAGAGACTGGATTAATCTTGCTCAGGATAGGGATCAATGACGGGCTTATGTGAGGGCGGCAATGAACCTCCGGGTTCCTTAAAAGCCAATAAGTAAGTAAGTAAGTACTGTTGTTCATAAAACTGTAAATTTGTGTGTCAGTGAAGTTGTACGTCATTTTAATAAGAGTCCTAAAGTATTAATTAAAATTCTGAGGAGGATGGGCATAAACCCTGGGACAAACACCATCGCAGGATTTGTTGCATCAATGGAAAATAAGGACAAAAATGCCAAAAAAAATTCAATACCTGAAGTTAAAACAAGGAGGAGTATTTGAGAGGCAGAAAGAAGCTGAAACTGGACCGACATGAAGCTGCTTAAGGGGTGACCTATGATGATTGAGTCTTCTAGGCTCTGAAAGTTTGTGGCTCATTTCCTACAAATAGTAATTTTAGAATATTTAATTCTTTTAAACATGATATCTCAGCCAAATATGGTGATACCAAGAAGATATTGGTGTCATTTTGAAGCATGAAATGTCCCCCAGTGCCTGACAATGAGTAAAACAACATTAATAATATAGTTAATAATTTTTCAAATTTCAAATTTATTTACAATTTACATTTGAATTGAATACATATGAATAGATACCCGAAATGAGCATATGCTCGTGCTCGGGTACAGTCCAGTAGTCTACATAAATTTTACAGGGTTCAAATAATAATGCTGGTGATATAAATAATAGTAACAATAATAATAATATAATAATAATAATAGTGATCAAACAAAAATATTTGCAATAATAAAATAAATACTAAGACGGATAAAATAAAATATAAAACCACTTAGCGAGAGTTAACATAACTTAAATAAGCATATAATAACCAGAAAAAAATGCCAAAACTCGAAAATCAACAGAAAAGTTCGTTGTATCGCAGACGACAGCAACCGCCGTATTGACATTGTGTTGTGCATTAATGGTAGTAGTGGGGAGCTGAAAGTCTACGTAACTGCCGTTCTCTTCTAATCTTCCCGTAAAATCATGAGAAGTTAATGCTGAAGAAACAAAATGTCTACGAGTCAAACTGTTCATTATTACCAGGATAAATACAAATAATACTGAAATATATTAATCGAGTTTCAGTTATCGATCTCCCCTTTTGTGCAAGAGATATCATATCAAAATATTTTATGAATGGCGGGGAAAATATAAATTTCAATAACTTTCTAGTGACAAGATATAGTGACAAGTACAATCAAGTGTATCTGTGGCGATGCTAAGAAAATCATTTATTGGAGATATACACTGTTATTAATTAAGAAAATTATCTACTTATATTTATTACAATGTTTTATCTTATAGGGTACATGCATCAGATAAATACAATAAAAATTAGTACCATATAATGCTAGTAACACTTAAAAAAATTATAATAAAATTTTTCAAATATCATACAAACATTTTCACTTTATTTTTAAACTTAATGTGTAAATTGCTTAGGTCTGGATTATTTTTCAATACTGAATTGTATAGTCTTGGTCCATAATTCCTACTATGTCTTAATCCAGCTGTAGTGTGGCATTTAGGTTCTGCCAAAAGAGTTGGGACATTTCTTCTGGTGTTATGTATATGTTTTTCAGTTATAAAATTCATTCGATTTTTGTGAAAATAAGTTAGTAATGTATGTTTATATATTTGCTCAATTTTTAGTACTTGGAATTCAGAATAAATAAATTGTGTCGGATAATCGAGTGGTTTATGCAGACAAATTTTGATGATACGTTTACCTATGGATTTTTACATGATTTATGCAACATAAAATATTAGTATAAGTTACATATATGGTAATATTTAATTAATGTAAATGAAAATAAAAAATAGCTCTATGTCAGGCACTGAAGAATAGTTTTAGCTATAAAACAGTGAAGAAACTATGGCTCTATCTTAAAAACTGCATGAGCTATCATGTTTCAAGTTGTATGTCAAAATTATAAACAAAATAATTTTTATAAACAATTTAGACAATTTCAAGGGATCTGTTCACTTCATCCTCTTTCTGGTACCATTCTCAATTGTATAAAAATTTTACAGAGCAAAATTATGCAAAACAAAATTTTTTGTATGTAAAGGTGTACATATAAGTTATCTTGCATTCGAAGAAATATTTTAATGCTTGTGATCGTTTCTTATCCAGGCAAATAACGTGAAATATTATTATGCAACGCTATTGATACGTGGAAAGCAATTTTATCTATAAAAACACAGTTGCTTAGCAACGCTGTTAACGTCACCAGGCGCTGCATTCGCATCGTGTTTATCGGGATGTATGTCGGATGATCCAATCGCTAGCTCCCTGTTTATTTCCAAGACATGTTACATTATACAAGTGTCATGGAGGGATAAGAGAACGCAAAGAAATTTGCATTGTATAAAATTTCACGACAACCCTCCCCTTCTGCGTTATACTACCCGCACCATCAAGTTTGTTAACTGTCTGTCTCGTGAACTGCGAGACAAGGCCGAGATGAATGCAGCGGCTTGGAAACTGGGACAACTCTTCGTACCGAATTAATTACAACGTTTCTGTAACTACAGGGTATTTTGTTGCTCCGACCCCTATTTTCTGTGCAACCTGAAACTCTACGAAAGGTATTTCAAGGGATTGTTTTGTATGCTTTATTTGGAACGCCTTCTCGCTCAAAGTTATTTTTGTTGTATTGTGGCAGCATAAAAACAAAGTTAGTTGTCATTCATGGTTTCTGTACACAACCCAATATTTACAAGTCAAAGAGATGAGTTGGCTTTTAATTAAAATTAAACTGCGTAGGTATATATAGAGTTAATCTTTTCACGGTTTGTTATTTGCTTTTTATGGCATACGAAATTAATTTCAATGCTGCGAGGTTGTGAGTCCTCAATTAAAATAGGTCATGTGGTTTTAAAGTGCAACGACCCGATATTTTGATTTCATGCACCAATAATTATAGTGTTCCAAAACCTATATAGTAAAAGTGAAATCCATATAAATAAGGATGTCATTGCTGACTTCGGTGTGTATTCGAGTCTTTCCCTAGGTATGGATGTTTGCGCATTGTAGTTATCATTGTCCATGCAATGTTAAGTCGATAGGAATTCCATAATGTGTATTTATTACTTCTTAATGGAGAAAAATTCGTTCCGGCACCGGGAATCGAACCCAGGACTCTCAGCTTGGCGCTCTGAGTGCTCTTCCCATCTAAGCTATGCCGAGATCCGATCCATAGCGTCGGTCGAACTCTCCTCCTTTATATCGTCAATATTCAATAGAGGACGGCAAGGTCTTCTAATAAGAATATCCACAATGTAGACTTCCATTAGTCGCAAAAAAATCCGGATATATGATTAATAGATTCATTGCTTAATGTATAGATGAGTGGATGGATGGATGGATGGACGATTGAATAGGTAAATGGATATATGGATGTAGTTGGTAAATGGACTAATGAATGTGGATGGATGGATGGATGGATGGATAAATAATGGATTAATAATGGATTAATAAATGAATGAATTGCTAAGTGGATGGAGTGATGGGTAAATGGGTTTATTGGATACTTAAGTAGATATGTGGATGGATGAATGGGTAAATGAATGGATGGATGGATGGATGGATGGATGGATGGATGGATGGATAACTTGAAGGATGAATGGATTGATGGATGGGTAGATGGATGGATGGATAACTTGAAGGATGAATGGATTGATGGATGGGTAGATGGATGGATGAATGGATAAATGGATGGGTAGTTGAGTGGATGGTTGGATGGATGGATGGATGGATGCTTAAATGAATGGATGGAAAAATAATGAATTAATAAATGAATGAGTTGCTAAGTGGATGGATGAATGGATGGATGGATGGATGGATGGATGGATAGGTAAATGGATTGATTGATACTTAAGTAGATTTATGGATGGTTGGCTGGGTAAATGGATGGATGGATGAATGGATAGATGGATTGATAGATGGGTAAATGGATGGATAAATGAATGAGTAGTTAAGTGAATAGATTGATGGGTGGATGGATGGTTAAATGGACGGATGGATGTATGGATAAATACCGAATTAATAAATGAATGAGTTGCTAAGTGGGTGGAAGGATGGATGGGTAAATGGATTGATGTATACTTAAGTAGATATATGGATGGATGGCTGGGTAAATGAATAGATGGATGGATAAATCGATGGATGGATGGATGAATGGTTAGATGAATTGATGGATAGAAGATGGATGGATGGATAAATGGATGGATGGATGAATGGATAAATGGATGGGTAGTTAAGTGAATGGATGGATGGATGAATGGATGGATAGTTAAGTGGACAGATGGATGGATGGATGGATGGGTAAATGGATGGATGGATGATTAGTTAAGTGGATAGATGGATGGATGGGTAAATGGATGGATGAATGATTAGTTAAGTGGATAGATGGATGGATGGGTAAATGGATGGATTGATGATTAGTTAAGTGGATAGATGGATGGATGAATGAATGGGTAAATGGATGGATGTATGAATAGTTAAATGGATAGATGGTTAAGTGGATAGACGAGTGGACAAATTGGACAAGTAAGCTTGCAATAAGGATTTTAATTATTGAAAAACGTACATTAAAATAACTTCTTATTTAAATTGCATTGCATATCCACACCGTACAGCCGTTAAATTGCAGTATCCAGGTTACGAACTCTATTTCAAATCTAATTATAAGCCTAAGAGATTAACTACGCCTCACTGTATGGGTCTCACTTAGTTGTTTGCTTCCAGAGCCAAAACGTAAATTAACCGCTGGTTTCGTGTTTCTCTCTGATAGTTTTAACCAATTTTAATATTCCCTGCATAAACAAAAGCGTAGATAAAATCTAAAACCAAATATTTGCACCCTGTGCACCTCGGTAATGGGCTTCTAATCCTGAGCAAGCGCTAATCTTTAAATATTAAAGCGTGTGATGTTATGGAAAGTTGAGTACTGCCGTACTGTAAAACAAGAACTTGTCTGAAAGTTGTCTAATCTCGCAGCGTTAGCTACAGTGTACACCTTCATCATGAACACTGACGAGATTAAAACAGTAGTTTACAAATAATAAAACTAACGTAAAGAATTAAGCGAACTATTTTGAAATAGAGTTCATTAATACATCCATCACCACTATGAATAAGATAAAAGTTTGAACTCACGTTTCTCGAGGTTATAATTTTTAGTAGGTTATTTTACGACGCTTTATCAACATCTAAGGTTATTTAGCGTCTGAATGACATGAAGGTGATAATGCCGATGAAATGAGTCCGGGGTCCAGTACCGAAAGTTACCCAGCGTTTGCTCATATATTGGGTTGAGGGAAAACTCCGGAAAAAACCTCAACCAGATAACTTGCCGCGACCGGGAATCGAACCCGGGCCACCTGCTTTCGCAGCCAGAAGCGCTAACCGTTATTCCGCAGGTGTGGACTCGAGGTTATAATAATAGTATACCTCTAATAATAATAATAATAATAATAATAATAATAATAATAATAATAATTCATTCATTCATTCATAGTGTTCTGCCCAAGGTTAGGTCTTTCACTGCAAACCCAGCATTCTCCAGTCTTTCCTATTTTTCTGCCGTCCTTCTTAGTTAAGGTAAAAAAAAGTCAGTGCTGACACCTTTTACTATATGTGTGGAGAAGTGACATTTTCTTCATAAAACCTCCATTAATCAGAAAAGCCTACCACTCTTATTTTGTTGTAAAACTGGGGACCAAGATGAAACTTGCACTCTTCATGTATTCTACAACACAGGTTCCAGCAATCTTACTTACTTACGTACTTACTTATGTACTGACTTGCTTACTTGCTTACTTACTTACTTACTTACTTACTTACTTACTTACTTACTTACTGGCTTTTAAAAGAACCCGGAGGTTCACTGCAGCCCTCACATAAGCCCGCCAATGATCCCTATCCTGAGCAAGATTAATCCAGTCTCTATCATCATATCCCACCTCCCTCAAATCCATTTTAATATTATCTTCCCATCTACGTCTTGGCCTCCCTAAAGGTCTTTTTCCCTCCGGCCTCCCAACTAACACTCTATATACATTTCTGGATTCGCCCATACGTGCTACATGCCCTGCCCGTCTCAAACGTCTGGATTTAATGTTCCTAATTATGTCAGTGAAGAATAATCTAAGTAATCTAAGAAATTTAATTAATGTAAAAGGACATGCAATGTTCTTTGCAGTGTCCATGATTTGGAAGAAGCCATGCAACAGTATAAATGACTGCTACTGTTGAATGGGTGCCCTATGAATCAGGAAATTTGTAAGAAGAAGGAAAAGAAGAGATGAACAGTGGTCTATTCTAACATTCCGTCTTCCATACGTCCAATATCACATGGAGAGGATTTCCAACACCTGAACCACCGAAAAATGCCATATTTCTGATGAGGATGAGGAGGAAATAAATGGCGTTGGGTCTCCTGGATTCCGTACATCGAAGGATCTTGATTTTCTTGCAAATATTCCGTATAAAGAATCACAGAGACCTATTCAAAATGAGTTAAGTGATCTCACAAGAGATATAGGTCTCTCTGAAAGTAATACTGAGATTTTAATATCGCGACTACATCAGTGGAAATTACTATAATAAAATATAAAGATTTCAGTTTAGCAGAGAAGGAGCACGCCTGTTCACAGTTCTTAGGTACCAATAGAGCAATAAATTTCAAGGTTGAAATGTTGTCGTGCTATGAAAAACTTAGTTGCAATATGTCATTGTATATTTCACTTCTTTCATGTTCATCTCGACAAAGACGATAGTGTCTTCATATATATATATGTTGTATTATTTTGACATTACTATTAATGTTTTATGTTTTTACTAGCTGTAGCCGTGCGCTCCGCTGCACCCGTTAGAAATAAAGATAAAGTAAGTACATAATTAAAATAAGACATTTGATCCAGGGAACATTCGTCTTTGATAGAAGAATAAATCGTTTAATATGTTACTTAATTTAAATAATTAATGCGCTATTTTAATCTTGCCTGTCCTCAATTCACTCAGAAGTTACTGTAATAACATTATAGCATTATGTCCAGCTAGAGAAATTACACTTTCCAATGGTGAAATAATAATTAATTATACAAATGGTTAATTAGGTTTCGATATTACTGCATACAAACACAAAAATATTCTTTATAGGCTATGTTAAATAGCTTTCGTTTGTTGTTGTCCAAGGCCTTTTATAGACGAAGTCATTTGTTTTTATTTCATTTCAGCCACTTAATATGGCGTTGTTATTGTAATTTTAAAACTCATTTATCTCATTAAATATCAGTCCTATCAAAATTATGCTTAGAATAAAACTTATCGGAAATTATGTTTAAAGAAACTTTCGTTATGTAACATTTTTCATGAAAATTAATAATAAGGGAGATATTTCGATTTATTTAATTCAAGCCCCCTTATAACCCTCTTTTTAAATAAAATATTTTGAATGTCATATAGACTAAATTCTACGTTACACCGAACTTCATTTATATTCCAATTTTCATATAAATCGGTTCAGCCATTATCGCGTGAAAAGGTAACAAACATCCAGATAGACAGACAGACATACAAACAAGAATTTCAGAAAAGCGATTTTCGGTTTCAGGGTGGTTAATTATATATGTTAGCACCAATTATTTTTGGAAAATCGAAAATTACCAGAAAAATTTCCGCTACAGATTTATTATTAGTATAGATTTGTGAATGGCACTGACATTTATCAATGCCTATCCTATCACGTAATTCAAGAAATCATCATCATATTCCAGGCACGAAATTAGGCCATTGTTGGCCTGTTTCGGTTCCAGCTATAGAGGATCCAATAGACGTTTCTGTGGACGTCCAGATCGTCGTCATCCTTGAGGGTGGTATTTTAGCATTTCTTGGGTTGTCCGGCCAGCTTCCATACGAGAAATGTGTTCAAGCCATCTGTTTCTGTATTCTGTAATTTTTTTCTTCTAATGGTTGCATGTTGAGTTTCTGCAGTATATCCTCGTTCCTCTTGTGGTCCAGAAGTGTGTATCCTGCAGTTCGTCGCAGATATTTCATTTCAGCTGCTATTAATCTGCTGATATCTCTTTGTTTCAGAACCCAAATTTCGCTTCCATAGAGGAGGAGTTGGTAGTGCAAGGGTTTTATATAGCTTTATTCTGGAATGTTTCTGTATTAAACTTGGTTTTAGGGTATGGTTTAGCAGTCCTAATATTTGTAAAAATTTGTTAATTTTTCTGCTTACATCATTCTCTCCTTCGTATGATATATTACATCCTAAGTATGAAAAGGAATTTATCTGTTCTAAAATCACATTTTCAACAACAATTTTGCTTCGGAATGGGTTTGTACCTTCAGATTCCATTATTTTGTTTTTTTTTTTTTTGGTGAAATCTTCATGCCATGTTCTTCTATGATTTTATTTAGTTTAAATATACCCATCTGTAAATTGTCTTCGGAGTTTGCAACTAATACTTGGTCGTCCGCGAAAAGAACTGTGTTTAGTCTTATGGAACTTGAAATTTCAATTCCTCATTTGTATTCCTCACACAAAAGGCGTATTCAAGTAATTATTTACTTAAAAAATTAATTATTGGTTTGACTAGTTTATGGAATATGAGTATATTTATGTATGTATGTATGTATGTATTAACACTACAATTGGGTATACACCCGGTGGCAGTGATATATAATATACAATAATTACAATTACATAAATAAAATAAAATGAACGTAAACGAAATAAAATAAAATAAACGTAAATCTATAAATATTAGATGCAATAAACCTAGGACTATAATTAAAAACTATTCTATAATAACGCCTACGATAAGCAAAAGTAAATCTAACTTATACGTGCTTTATATTGTGAATACTTCGATACTAAAATGTGGATGACTTACCTATAAAAACTAGAGCCAAGTATTTTTTGTGTATAGTGATATTTTATCATCTTATGCTCAGATAAATCTGAAAAACCTAATTTGATGCCATTTACATACTTTCAATTAAAATTTGTTGACCAGTGTAATCAATCATCTGTCAATAAAGTATCTTTTTACCATTCTTTTTTTTTTCTTTCTTTTTTTTCATTTTTTTTTGTCGACCTGGTTGACGAGTTGGTATAGCGCTGGCCTTCTATGCCCAAGGTTGCGGGTTCGATCCCGGGCCAGGTCGATGGCATTTAAGTGTGCTTAAATGCGACAGGCTCATGTTAGTAGATTTATTGGCATGTAAAAGAACTCCTGCGGGACAAAATTCCGTAACATCCGGCGACGCTGATATAACCTCTGCAGTTGCGAGCGCCGTTAAATAAAACATAACATTAACATTAACATTTTTTTTCATTTTAATTGGTAGAGACTTTTGGACCACCCTGTATATGTTACTGACAGATTAATTCATTGTTCCATTGAAACTAATTCATTTTATGCAACCAGTTCCTTGATTTGTTATCTTCCATTATGCATTGGTTCGAGCCATCACTCTCGTCTTATGATAAAGTATGAAGTATTTTCAATTTTATATAACCGAATATATTTTTAAATTGGTGGCAGTATGTCAGTGGGATATAAATAACGCCCTTGTCACTATTTTGTGCAGCATATTTTCTCCTTGACAAGCAATGCCACGTCTTTAAAATTTATTATTCAGAGATGCAATTCATATTCAGAATAACGTACTTTACATCAAATTTGTTAGTTGACAATGTCGCATTTTCCAATCTTGTGACAAATAGTCCGTGTTTCAGAACGCGGTCGAAATTCAAATATTTTCTTTATCAACGTAAAACCCATAATTTACTCGCTTATCTCTGTGATATTATGCATTCTATATAAATTAATGATACATAAATCCATTCTTAAGAAATCGCCAAATAGACCTACACGTTAAACTCTAACAGTTTTACTAATAAAAACTCTACATACAGACGTTTAACTGTCTTATACTTATACAATGAGTAGCTTATTTATACGTCGTGTGTAAATTCCTTACTAATAATCACTACATACGTCGTGCATAACAGTATAACTGTTACACAGCTACGTCATAGTTTCGTCATTACTTCATTCCGAAAGGTAATAGAATAACTGAGGTTCTGTATTGCATCCGGTAGAGCGCTCTAGTGTGCCGTATTACGTATCGATAGTACAACTGGCTCTGATCGATTACCGCACTATATTTTGGTCAAAGAGTACAAGCTACAGCAATATTATTCTGATTATTCTGTGCTCTTTGGTTTGTTCTTCTGTGGTTACAAGGCAACCATAATAAAAAATGACAGTCGTTACGAACAGCTGTTAGAGAGGCGGCCATTTTTTCTCTATATACAACGCTTAAACAAGGGGTTTCGTGTATATAACTACTGCAAAGCATTTCCCATTGTATAGTTACAGCCTGTTTATACGTCCATAGCTTATTCACGGTTTATTAGTAACTTTTCTGTCTCAACTCTGCATAAGTCTGGTATAAAACTATACACGGTTTATTAGTAAGACCGTAAATATGAAACAGTGTTTCATTTTCTTATTGTCTCAGTTCTGCATATTCTTTTCTAACATAGTGTTGTTATGAACTGCTAAAACCCTCATAACACCGTACTTAGAAAAATGACGGAAGTTATGTGTACTTTTTTACATTTTGATTATTCTATATCCTACAAAACATTCGCCAGGAAGCAGGTTTCGCTCAGGTAAATGCTGTCGACCTTTTACAAAAAGAAATAATGTGTACAGTTCTCTGGGTCGAGCCTGGGAAGGTTTTGTGTTGCGTAGTATGGAGAGATAACACAGGGTGAAGGGCCATTTAGGTTAACGCATTAGTATATAGCTGATTTCCGGTCGTTTTTCTTCATTTGCAGCCACAAGGTGTCTTGAGTTGTTGGCAATAATGTTAGCAGTTATAATTACATTCCTTGGAAGCAATTCGTAATATACAACGCGTTCTTTATCCCACCAGACGCATATCATCTTCTGTGGATGGACAGTAGTCTTTGTACAGAGTGTTGTGTGCTACAACGACAAAACCATTTCTTGCAGTGCTTTCTCCGATGGAATTCTTCCCGTTCACGACACAAATGTTTTGAGCCGCCTCCGCTGCCTTTGCAACAGAAGAATATGTCAAAAGTGTTCTTCTTTTCTACTTAACCCTTAAATTCACAAAGTATCCTATAGGATGCAACAGGTTAATAGGCTATATGCTATAATTTTAATAGAATACAAAAAAAATTGGTAGGAAAATAAAATTTAACCAAAATTCCACAATACTATAATATTGTACAACATATAAAATATGGACATTGCGATAGTTGTTTTCTTTACAGTCCGACACGGTTTAATAAACTAGTGTGAGAAATGAAGATTTGCCAATTTAAGGGTTAAAAATAGACAAAAAATCTGTACGAAGCAAGTAAGGAATTAACAACACATTTTTAGCTTCAGACTATTAGCCAATTACAGAAATTATACTTCTGAATAGTTAATTCTTTATCTGTAATAGGGTAGATGAGGGTAATTGTAAAAAAATCCTGTGAGAAACACAAAACTGTCAATATAACAATTTTAATTCGGGGAATATTTAAATTAACATGTGTGCTAATCTACAAAGCAGTTTGGCGCCAAATGGCAGTTGATTAGTTGTGAACGAATGTTTTATAAGAGTCTACAAAAAAAGTTGAGAAATAATTTTGCTTCACCTTCATTTTTGGCGTTGTAAGTAAACGTACAGTGCTATTTTTTAAGAATATGTTGTTTTTATGAGTAATGTATAGTAGTTAAAATTTATTACTATGGTTTTGAGATCCCCCATAACCTCAATTCATTAAATTATGACGTGTTTACATTTGCCCCATAGTTTTAATTGCTTGGGGGTAATTGTAAACATGTTTTACTATGGTTACATTTCGTACTTTGCAGTAATCAAAGAGACCCCCACCCAACTACACTGTAGAGGATTTAGAGAGGGTTGTCACAGATGTGAAAAATGGTAACTACAGTTACTGTGAAGCTCAGGAGAGGTACTGAGTTCCTATATCGTCATATATCATAGGTTAAAGGGACGAAATGTAGTCTACTAGTCACCAAAATTGGAGTTGGAAGTTCTTTCTTCTGAAACAGAAGAAAAAATGTTCAGTGTCTGATAGCCCGTGCGAAAATTGGCGTTTACAATTACCCCCTCTCAAAGGGGTAAATGTAAACAGGTGGGGTAAATGTAAACTAGCAATTAAAAGATGAAAAAGTCAACCTTATTATTTTAAACCCATTTTATTTATTTATTTATTTATTTTGTTATTTATTTATTTATTTATTTATTTATTTATTTTTTTATTTATTTGCTTACTTATTTACTTAATTACTTATTTATTTATTTATTTATTTATTTATTTATTTATTTATTTATTTATTTATTTATTTATTTGCTTACTTATTTACTTAATTACTTATTTATTTATTTATTTATTTATTTATTTATTTATTTATTTATTTATTTATTTATTTATTTATTTAACCTGGCAAGGCCATCATGCCTTCTCTTCCCCTCTACCAGGGGATTACAACTACAATATTAAGAATACAATTACAATTATAATTACAATTAATATTAAATTTACAAATACAATAAAAATCAAAGTACTAAAAGATTAACTGATTAATAAAAGCTAGACAGTTTATTGTAAAAGTTAAGAAGAGAGAAGCATTTCTTTTATTAAGTAAAAATTAAACCTGCTCTACGCAGTAAGAAAATGCTTAATAAGTTTGCTTTTGAACGCTACTAAATTCCGACAGTCTCTGATGTCACTGGGTAGGGTATTCCACAAGCGCGAGAGCGAGATTGTGTATGATGATGTCTTATGTGTTGGTATGGCTAGTATGCGCCTATTTTGCGTGCGTGTGAAGAGATTATGATATTATGACAGGTAACTGAAACGGGAGGCAAAGTAGGTAGGTGTAGAAGTGTGAAGGACTTGCAAAAGGAGAACAAGAAAATGAAAATTTCTACGTTCGTTAAGCCGTAGCCAGTTTAGAGGGAAAAGAAAGATCTAAAAATAACTCGATGTTTCTTTGTCATGCTTACCGTTACTGAGGGTTGTGTAATGTTGAAATATATTTGAAATCAGTGAAAAGTGTTTACTATTACCCTAGTCTACCCTAATATAATATAATATAAACTAGCCCACTCCTGAATGAGTAAGACTCGTGCTCAGGAGGGGATTCCAAACATATAAAGGTTTTTGTTCACAATCACCAATATTATCACTCGTCGAACCATGTACCTTTCCTCCCGACTCACCCTATATACGAAAAAAGTAAGTGCTTTCAACTCTGAGCAAGTGAAACCGAAGGGCTCTGGAAAATACACGGCGGATGGGACTATCTGCATTCAGATCGTTTCTTTGAGCGAACATTTACCTGCTACCATATTTAATTGGGCCCTGTTGAATTCTTCTTTTTTTTCGATTTAAATTTTCGTCGACATAGTCGTTAACATGCGAAAGAATTTATGCGACGTGACTCAAAGCTATGATTTCCCCATTCTCCCCTAAAGCTACGCATTGTGTCGTGACTTTTAATTGTAACATAACATGGATTGTTGATTTTTTCAATTGCGTTCATTTATTGAAATACTTCATTAAATTCTGTGCCTCGGGATATGTCAACTGTAGCTCTGAATTTCACTCAATAACCAGGATTTGATTTCCATTGAGTAATGTGTACAAATGGCAGCAGTGGAAAAATGGATGAAACGACATCGAGTTCAGTATAATTTACTTTCAAATATTTCTCAATAGTCGAGGTTATTAAAACTCGTGGAAATTAATTTCACGAACGAAAGAAGTCTGTGCGAGTCGAAAAATGTTCTGAAATTCTGTTTCAAAATGTCGGTACGTAAAGAGGTTTTAGTGAAAAGGGAGCAGATAGGGTTAACAATGTTAAATTTAAATTGTTTTATTTAACGACATTTGCAAATGCCGCGGTTATATCAGCGTCGCCGGTGTGCCGAAATTTTGTCCCGTACATGCCAGTAAATCTATTGACATCAGCCATCGACCTGGGCAGGGTTCGAACCCGCAACCTTGGGCACAGAAGACTAGCACTGTACCGACTGCACACCCAGGCTAACTCAACAATGTTAGCCATCATAAAGTTTTTTTATGCTCGACCATGCCGAAATGTAGTAATTATACACCTGGTAGCAACCCTTTAATGGACCTCATTAAAGTGCACCTATTCATTAAAGTTCAGGTGTTCCACCAATCAGAAGACACCGTTGTAGCAATATGAGAGCGCAAGTATCGATTATTCTCGGAAATGCAATCGAAAGACAACTAGCGAAACGTCACGGAGGCTCCAAATCCAATACTGTCGCAGAAGGTTATGTTCTGTTACTATAATAATTAGCGTTAATTGTAAATAATATTCAAATAAATTCAATTTGTCATCTCGTTTTTCAGTGTCTAAATCAATTTCAAGGTTATATCAAGATTAATGTTTATTTTACTCTCTAGATTATATCAAGGTCAATGACATTTGTTTCTAGGAAAAAATCAATTCTTTCGCGTCTGCGCAAATGTCACAATTTACGAGTTGTTGCACAAGGTCAGTTACGCTCCCCAGTCAGATAAGAATAACGTGAATACTTATGAATAATTTCAAGTTAGAAATATGGTCGAGCATAAAAAGTCGTATGAAACTTGCCTATAATGGTAATTAAGACGCTCGTATGAAAATTATGAAACTCCCTTGCGCTCGTTTCATAAACATACTCGCGTCTTAATTACTACCATTATAGGCTCGTTGCATAATGTACCAATATTTAATGGGTTGTTGTTTAATGAACTGTCCGAAGACAGGTCTGAACCTCGCAAATGGTACCAATAAGACACCACTTATGAGGCAACTAGGTCAGGAGATAATGGGGTAGGTTGGCCAGTTCCTTTCCCTCTCCGTTGCATACATCGCCGATTAGCTATTTAATGGGTATTAACATAATATTTTTATAGAAATTTCTACAGCTAGAATTTAAGCATATGAGAATTTTTCTGGTTTTGTTTTGTGTAGTTCGAACTAAAACTAAAGTTTGAAACAAAAGATGCTCAAAAAACACAATCGTATAAGAGTTAATTTGAATTTATTGATAACAAAAATTACATATATTATTTTACAAAGATTTTACCATTACACTATTGCAATATACAAATGATAATTAATTTTTCTACGATTGTGCTTGAAGTTGCATTTTACAAGGGCGTAAAGTGAGCCTTTAAAACACTATTGCGTAAAAAAGTAAGTAATCACTTTACACATTGCCCAAGAAAGTGTAACATTCAATGTGCAAACTCCAATCTGTAAGAAGTTAATGCAAAATGTTATGTTTTATTTAACGACGCTCGCAACTGCAGAGGTTATATCAGCGTCGCCGGATGTGCCGGAATTTTGTCCCGCAGGAGCTCTTTTACATGTCAGTAAATCTACTAACATGAGCCTGTCGCATTTAAGCACACTTAAATGCCATCGACCTGGCCCGGGATCGAACCCGCAACCTTGGGGATAGAAGGCCAGCAAAAATTAATGCATTATCTCGATGTTTCATGACGTATATATCACACGTAACACAAATAAATAACAAATTTAACATTCATATCTACAGTCCGCCGAATTAGCTCTGTGGTCCGGGTTCTATTCCCGGCGGGGTCAGAAATTTTCATGTAAAATTTCTACCTCGGGACTAGGAGAGGCAGCGGTGCACAACTTCTAATCACTAGATTGTGCACCAATATGCCTGGGTTAAATCCCAAATCTCTCCGCAGTGCATATGAAGGGAAGGCATATGTCACTGTTGATAGTGATTCGTCCGTCGGATGGGGACGTTAAGCCTGGCGGCCCCCTTGGTGCTATTCCACGGGAGTGGGCTACGTGCCGGCACCGGGTTTCCCCTTCTCCCTTCCTCATCTTCATCATCATCACTCATTCCAGACACTACACTTACACATACACTCACCCTAAATACACGACATAACTCTCCACAGATACACATCTTGTACAGTGTGACCCGCCGAAGTGGTGTACAACTAGAAAATGGGTCACAGTTCTGCCATCTATCCGCAATATGCGGAACCCGAATCACGCAAGTGAAGTGGGTAGGCATTGGATGCACATACACATTCATATCTTCATTTTATCCCATATTATTCCTAAGTTACACTGTTACATCATTGCAACAATATACAACATTAAACTTTTCTTCAATGTCCGCTACGATACATTTCACCTGATTTTACCAGAATTTGAGTCCTCTTTTCCGAGATCGATTAGTATTTACGTAAAATCAGAATTGAAACTTACAGCAGAATCTCAGTTTTCTGGCTTAGATATTGTAAGTTTTGATTGAACTGAAATCCTCAAGAATTGTGAATCCACCGCTTCCTACCATTTGTTTCCTAATCCTGGCTAACTCACATTAATTCATTCATACAAGTGATACCGCGGAACAAACTGGTAAATCCTGTATCTGTAGTTTTAATCCGATTTGAAATTGAATATATGAAGCGCATATTTACGTATCTTATATTCTCTAGGGGGCTGTGACGAGGCAACTTCCATTTCCACGCTCGTCCTTCCAGGAGGTTGCTCTAAGAGATTCAGTAGACTGCTTAATAAACACGCATGACATGACTGGTTCCGTGGTCTGTTGATCAGCATGCTGGCTTCCAGGTCAGGAGGTCCCGGGTTCGATTCCCGGGCTGGGCTCTCGGTGAATTTTTCTTGAAGAAGAGGAATTCCCTGTGTGTCTAGAGTGTGGAAATTTGTATGATTGTGAGTGTGTCCGGTTAATATTAATTAACCAATCATCACAAATATAAAAATACATCAGGACTGTCGCTGGGCAGTAACCTGAACACACGTTTCAGAGTCACATTGTTGACAAGTAATTCCATCTGTCAGCACAACCCTAAAACATCTAATAGATGCTCTAGAGTTACCAACAACGAAAAAAAAAAAAAACGTACGACAAGTGTGGCCTTTCCAGGTCCAAGACTTCATTCCACAATACAGAGACAAGAATTAACTTGATGTGACATAGGAATTTAACAGTGTCATAAGAAACCTATGTATAAAACAACAATGAAGAAATAACTTTATCCGAGGGCCATGTTTAGAAATTGGCAGGCTTTGACAATTTGTAAAACAAGACAGCATCAGGGCCATGTTTAGAAATTGGCAGGCTTTGACAATTTGTAAAACAAGACAGCATCAGGGTCATGTTTAGAAATTGGCAGGCTTTGACAATTTGTAAAACAAGACAGCATCAGGGCCATGTTTAGAAATTGGCAGGCTTTGACAATTTGTAAAACAAGACAGCATCAGGGCCATGTTTAGAAATTGGCAGGCTTTGACAATTTGTAAAACAAGACAGCATCAGGGCCATGTTTAGAAATTGGCAGGCTTTGACAGTTTGTAAAACAAGACAGCATCAGGGCCATGTTTAGAAATTGGCAGGCTTTGACAATTTGTAAAACAAGACAGCATCATTTATGGTTACTAATTCAAAGCCTGATGTTCTCTTGTCTTACAAATTGTCGAAGTGTGCTGATTTCTAAACATAGTCCACTGATTAAGTTATTTCGTCATTGTTTTAAACGTAGATTTCTTATAGCTTTAGAGAGTTTTTGTCACACTGGTTTTTGTTTACGGTAAACTGTAAAGTCGCATGATTGATATTCCACGCATGTGTCACATTATAGTTGCCAAACATCGTGATACCACAGTCTAGTATATACCGTCACGAAGCTTGAGTTGTAAGGGTGCTAGGAACAACAGACTGTGCAGGTATTATTTCGCATTGTCTGTGATGAGGCGATATTAGCGATCCTAGTGGTTAGCAACTATCTATGGATGCATATTTACTACGCATTGAGCTTCGTGATTGTATATACTGGACCAGGCATGGCAGAAATCAGACTCTGAATGTGCAGTTATGTGCGCGGATCGCCGGTCTGTGCGGACTGCATCATTCAAGGGTTGCTCTTACCAGTTCTTAGCTGGAGGGGTGTACAATAATCTATTCTGCGCTTCTAGGGTTGGATTAAATAGGCATATGGACATTATAAATACACTTAGCAGAAGAAAAAAAACACGGTTATTATCAGTGTCTATATTTGACAATTGTAATACAAAAAACTTTAGGCTTACTCAGTTATACTTGACAAAGTAGTGGCTTGTAAAGCATAATTTATTAAAATGATTTTTATATAATATTTGAAGAAAAAGAATATTGCAGTAATTTCGAAATATCAAAAAACGAACACAGTATTTCATTTTGCGTAGTAGGTACTAATTATTTTAAATAATAGACCCTATTCTTTAATTGTTCGTGAAGCATTATTATTTATTGCGACCATTGGTACACAAATGTTAAAGAAAATATACTCCCAATTAATTACATGCAGTAAGACATTGTGAAGTTTTTACACTGAAATAATTCCCTTGCTGTATGTCAATATAAATTAACATTAATATTAATAAATTATATAAATTAAGCTTAGAATTTAAATTCACATATAGTTTATTTAGAAAACATTGAGAGCAAGTATCGACAAGTTGGAAGTGTTACTGAAAGAAATTAAAAGTGTAGTTCACAAGCTGTGAAGCGACGATATTCTATTTATGTCAGGTTTAAAGATTTATTAATGTAAGTATATTAACATACATAATATAGTGACGTGAGACGGAAAATTTGCCATTATATATTTTTCCAGAAAATTTTTCCGCCTTGCAAATAGTTGCTTACAACCTCAAGAGCCTTAATTTATTCCTCACAATATTCTCATCACTTACCAGCTTATGAAATGAAAGTCGTAAGTCGTCTAATCTTTGATGGCTGTGTTAGTACAGACTCTAAAACAACGCCAATGTCAAGTTCGTTTTGCCGTGAGAGTACTGATTAACTTTACTGATCTGATCTAAACTGTCACAACACTGTTACCTCGACATGGGCTGATCAAAACGTTTCATTTTAAAATAATTATTGTTGGCTGAGGAAAACATTATAACAATTATGTTATACAGTATGATTCATAATTTCCCTTCTTCGTTATCTGTGAACTCACTTTATTTATCATAACTCATTCACAGACACCCAAATCAATACCCATACTGAAACTGAGTTACGGAAAGAAAAGCTGATATGTTGTTGCAGGTCTGTATAGCCCTGTCGCGTTCCCCTCCAAGGCGATTCACTCCCTCCAGGTAGGGGAATAGAAAGTGCACATCGCACAGAGACTACTACACAATGTGCAGGGTGTTGACATGCCTGTACTAGATTGTGGTGATACGGTGACACGACAATTCAATTCGTTTTAAAATTCTTGTTTTGTCTACTCAATCCTTTCGATAGGTCATTTCAAAAGAAGGAGAATGGTCTCTGTGCAAATCCTACAGCACTTAGACTAATTGGAAAAGTAGACAGATTTGTGAATTAAACACACAAGTGCGAAATGCGGGTTTCTGTACATGCGGTTGCAGCAAAACTGCGACTTCAGGCTATATGCGATATAGGTCACAGCATTAAAGTCTCAAATTCGATGCTTGTCTATGTGTCAATATCTTCTGTGCATCGGTGTAACCGTGTCCAGTAGTGCCTGGGAGGTATATATTTTTTCTTCTATTTTTCAGGAATGAACCGATGTGAAAAAAAATCCGGAACACTTCATACAGTGCTGATAGTGTCTAAAAACTACACTTGTATGCATTGAGTACGAGTTGTGACGAAACGAAACTTGTTCATGCTCACATGTGAATGTTATTTCTAGTTAAGCGGAATTATATTACAAGTGGAAAGGTTTATGCTGAACTAAGTCTAGTTTTCAGACCGTGTTGCCAAGGGTTCCGTTGTATTAAACAAACATAATAATTACTTTTGTGCGAGATCGTGCGTATTTGCTTGGTTTCCGCACAAAACCAATCCGCGGAAAGTCTAAAATTCCACATTCAGTATTCCCAACCTAACACACACAACAATTTCCCTCTTCTTACCGCTTAAGTGACATATTGATTTTACTGCTTTAGGCTTTTAACATAGACTTATTTTTAGAGACGTTCAATATAGTAATAATTATAAATTGGAAACTTACCACTGCAATTTCACCTAAATTGCACTGTTAATTATTGTTTTTAAATATTTGAAAAAATTAAGTAAACTCTACAACTCCACTAAAGTTACTGCATTCGTGATGCAAGTAACATTAAGGAAGCCGTGAAAATATCAACAAGATTCCAGACTCATTACATAACCTTACCGTTTGTTTTAAGTTCGCATTTATAGACTGGGGGGGAAAAAAGACTGACGTATATCACGGCCTGCTGGAGTATAGTAAACACAGAAAACATTTTAAAGCAACAATGTTGAAGATAGATATTTTTGTTTTGCAAATTTGCCGTCATTGAACAGAAACCAAGATGGAGATTTCATTGCAACTAATTAGAAATTCCTCTTTCAGGTATGTAATAAACCATCCTCGCACAAAATAATGTACGATACACGAGCGGTATGTTTTCTTTCAATTGTCGGAAATTAAAAAAGCTCAACTACGTTTCGCTTTTTCAAACTTTTCCTCGAACATGAAAACGTCAACATACCGTTCTTGTAACGCATATTACTATTTTTTTTTTAATAATTACTAAAGCTCTTTGCACAACGCCACCATCTCGTGGCGGTTGTGATACTGTATTTCTTACCTGCATTATAGAGGTCGTTTGGGTCTTCCCTACTATTACTATTCCATACAGCTCGACTGTGAAGAACCTTGGCATTTCTATGGATTGTCACCTGGAATGGACTGAACAAATGAATCACACTTCTAAAAAAACATTTTCGATTATTCACTCATTAAAGCGACTGAAGCACTTTCTTCCTGATAAACTAAAATTAATCCTTGTACAAACACTCGTGAGGCCACACTTCGACTACTGAGATGTTATATCAAGTAACCTAAATGCAAATTTGAGCAGCAGGCTACAACGTGTGCATAATGCGTGCGTCCGTTATATTTGCAATATTCGTAAGTATGATCATGTTTCCCCGTCTTTCCAAACTCTGTCTTGGCTAAGGCTAAGCGATCGACGAGCCCTGCATTCCCTTGTTCTCTTATTTCAAATTCTGCGCACCTCTACCCCAATCTGTTTGGTTTCTCGTTTTCAAATTTTACCTGCATATCATCAGCTAAGTATCAGGTCTCATCATAACAATTTAGGGGAAAGCTGGGTAGTATTGGACATCGGGTAATATCGCACAGTGGATTTCTTTCATCTACCACAGATGGTAGTATCTGAATGACGTGGTTACGTAACTGTATGCGACATCACAGAAACGTAACCATGTCAATCAGGTACTATCATCTGGTTGTAGATGAAAGACACTCACTGTCCGATATTACTTGATGTCCGATACTACCCGATTCTCCCCTACCCATTATACCTTTCCACAAGACATCTTTATATTCTTCATCCTATATATTTTCAGTTGCTAGAAATTAGAACTCTCTTCCGAGTGATGTAAGGGGTTGTTGGACAATAACTTCATTTAGGTCAAAATTACATAAATTCTTGCTTAACAGAGTAATTACTGATTAATGAAACTAACATCTGTTCATTCTTATCATCACCATTAATTTCTCTAAATAGAATACAAAATCTCTAATGGCAAAATCTCATTACATTAATATTCTCATTATATCAATATATTTTAAATTCATATTTTGCTCCCTATAACATAGTTCTAGTAGACTTCTATTATATTATTTCTCATCATTTTCAACATCTAGCTATCTCAATTTAATTATAATTCTTTACATATTGCATATAAACTGAATTAAATTACGTCACTCATAAATTAAGTTATGACTTTTTCGTATAGGTTTTATCTCATTTTAAATAAATACGTGCTAGTCGTTAAAAATTAACTAAAGAATATTTCTGGAGAATCTTTTAAGGGGAGTTGGTTATTATCGCATGCAAAATAATGGTAAAAATAGCCTATCTTCTAGCAGTCATAAATATAATAGTCTACTATTTATCAGTGGTCTTTCATTTTTATTAGCTATGTGTGTATACATATTAAGCTATAAAATGAAAAAGAATAGTGTATCTAGAGTAAATCTGTATCCTTAAATTAATTTTTTTAATTAAGCACAATTTTTTTTATAAATTCACTACATGTCTGTGATTAGGTACACTCTATTCACTTATTATAGCACATACTGAATTGAAAATTTGACCACTTACTGCTAATAGATACTAAAACATACCCTACTAAAATTATTCATATATCTGTAATATTATGGGCATAGGGCTTATAGTAATCATCACCGTCAATAAATTTAAAAAAAAATTGAAGATTAGTATAAGCCCTATGCCCATAACACTACAGATATTTTAATAATTTTAGTAGGGTATGTTTTAGTATCTATTAGCAGTAAGTGGCCAAAATTTTAATTCAGTGTGTGCTATGATAAGTGAATAGAGTGTACCTAATCACAGGTATGTAGTGAAGTTATATAAAACATATGTTTAAATTCAAAAATTAATTTAAGGGTAAGATTTAAACTAGATTAACCATTCTTTTTTCATTTTAAAATTTAATGTGTATACATATATCACTAAAAAAAATGAAATAGCTGTGATAAATAGTATTACATTTATGACTGCTTGAATATAGGCTATTTTTACCATTACTTTGCGTGCGATAACGTCCAATTCCCCTTAAGTGTATTGTAAATATCCATAATTTAAATATGTATGCAATATTGTATTGATTAAGGCTGGTTGAGTGGAAGAGAAGATGTTATGGCCTTAACTCTGCCAGCGAAAATAAAACATTATATTCTGTTCTATACTGTGACCAATGAGAAGCCTACGTTTCACAACGATCTTCGTTTGTCTCGTGGAGGAAAGGTCCATAGCCACTTTGATCATAACGAGTATTTATTAAAACTGGATGAATCTCTATAGGCCCACTTCTGTACTATATTACTATAAAGCCTTTCTGTTACATTGATTTAAACTAAGTATTTAGCATTACCAGATTTTGTTGAAATATTAAACGATAAAATCAATTAATTTCCTTCTCTTGTCCCAGCCTCAAGGTTCTTAACTTTCTGATCCCCATAATAAATTTTCTGACATTACGTGCGTAATAACAACGTAAATCCTGGTAACATAGTAATACGCGTTCCCTTTACAATGGATCTGTCTTAAATCAAAATTTAATCTTGTTTTCAAATGCCTGAAATCTCCGTATATAAACAAGATTTGAATTGTTGCAGCGCTGGAGGGCTAATCACGTGTACAAAGCTGGGATTTAATCTATATATTTAGTTAGTTCCAGCCGCTGATACTGGAACGTTCCGTTAGGCTATTAATTTTATTATTATCTCATCCCATCTAAATATAAAGTGATGTCATTTTACTGTATTTTCGACCAGTATTTTGAATTTCCTGTCCGGCTACAAATACTGGCATTAACGTCATAAACCTTTAAGGCTTGAGACACTTGTGATCTCTGTATAATGCCTCTGCTTGTGTTTCTATGGAAACGAGTTCAGATTTTTTTTAGATCCAGACACATGAAATTACTTGTTAACTGCAGATACAGTACATGCTTCTTCCTGTTAGGAGTGCTATTTCTTAGAAATACAGATCTGGGATATTTAAGAGTTTCAGGAAATAAAGTACAGCGCTACCGTCCGCTATGTACGCTAAGACGCGAATCTCTGTCATTGCGTAGGCTACGGTCGAAGCTTCGAATCCCGTGGAAGGCATTTATTACACTGGTCTGCATGGCTTTTGTTTTTTAAACAAAATTAGTGTTTCTGAAACAGAATTTCACTCTGATTGCAAAAATGGAATCCGTTTTTTATGTATGTATGTATGTATGTATGTATGTATGTATGTATGTATGTAGGCCTATGTACAGGGACATCATTTTACTTTTACTAACATTTTTAATATTAACCTGTCTATACCTTTAGAGAACCGGAAACACCGTTTGCTCCCCCCTCCAAGACTGGAGTTCGATGATACTGGCGTAAAACACAAATCACTCTACTAGGTATAGGAGGGAAGAAAAGTAGTTCATCCATTTACGTAAACTAGGAAATATCGCGATTTTGAGTTTGATAATTTTCATTAGGTTTTTCTTTAATCAAAGTACAGTACAGTATTAAGAATAAGTGTTTTTACTCACGAAGTGAGTTATCCATGCGAACGTATTTATTATGCAGTGTATACTGTCTATAGCACATTAGCGTACAATATAGAGAATGAAGCTAAATTGAAAAATAATCATAATATGAATATTTAAACACAATTTTAAAAATGGTGGCCGTTCATTTCGATACAGGCTTCAGTTCTTTTGTGCTTATTATCCCACTATAGACTATTGCATCTAATTCCAATTGCCAGTTTCGTCCTTCGTACTAGTAACTCATGTTGAAATAATTCTGTACCTACTCTACGTACTGTGATTTCAATCTTCACTTCTGCCCGACCCGAAAATATAAAATTACTCAGACATGCTATCTACTGTCCGTCCAAGTGGTTATACCGCAGGATTGTAGAAAGGGAGGAAATCACGTGACAGTTAATTACTTAACGAGGCTCTTTTAAGTTAAATTAAACAGCTGTATAATATTACGTAAACTTCCAATTCCTAAGATAAATTAATGTTTTCAGAAAAGAGCTAAGACAGCCCAGCTGTTACAGAGGGGCGAGCAGAAGCAGGTCGGGGAAATCGGGATCCGACGTAGGCAAACGGACAGTACCTGTGCGAAAATATGATTCAATATTGAAAGCTCTTTCGTCACTAGAAAACGCGAACATATTTCTGGAACGTACTATACTCAGTAACTCAGTACTGCTTACTATCTGCGGTCTTGGTTCTGTGTAGAGTTGGAACTTCCTTAGTAGAAGGGGTGGGAGTGAAGTACATTCAAAAACTCAGGTACAATAAAAATTGAAGTAAAAATAAAATGATGTTCCTGTATTTATTAACAATACAATTGGGTATACACCCGGTGGCAGTGATATATAATATACAATAATTACCATTGCAATAATACAATAAATAAATAAAAATGAAATGAAATAAACGTAAATTTATTTCTAACTATAAATAAGTAGATTCAATAAACCTAGGACTATAAATAAAAACTATTTTATAATAAAGCCTACAATAAGCAAAAGTAAATCTAACTTATAAGTACTTCTATTTCACCCAACTATTACCAATTTAAGGAATTACATATCACCTTAATTAATTACATACCAACTTAATTACATATCATCTTGATTAATTACATTTCATCTTAATTTATTTACATATCAACTAAATTAAATATCATCTTAATTAATTACATATCAACTTAATTATTTTTCGTCTACGAGGTCAGAATTTTTCACAATTTTCATGTTTCTAATAATTTTTTATATTATAGTATCTCATTATTATTTTTTTGTTCTAAACTTTTGTTAAAACATTTATTTGAAAGGTACGACAGTTTATAATTTGAACTTTATTACTTAACCCTTTCACGCCTGATGTAAATTATAGTGTACATTGTTTCTTTTTTTTCTTCTTCTTTTTTTTTTGGAATGTCTTCGATACTTTTAAATATTTTGAAAAATTCAATGTGATAGAAATGGAGAATATTATTTTTGGAACATTTCTGTACCTGAATTAAAAATAAAATTTTAAATTTTAGGGCCCCGGGGTCAAAATTGTCTCCAAATTTCGATTTTCTGTGAAGACTTGATTTGGAAATTTTGGATCCTCAGAATGATTATGTGTCCAGTTTTTTTTTTTTTCAATTTTGTTTCTATAAATTCAGGTCTGAAGGAGTTAAGAGGGGATATACAGGTTTGAGCACTAAAACGTTAGGGAAATTCAGTATATATTTTTTCAGCAACTAGTGATTCTTCCACCTTGCAATTTAACATGATGTTGATAAACTTTTGTTGCAGATTTATTTCAAGACCTCTATGAAATTCTTTAAAAAAGTCCTCGGCGATCATAATTTAACTAATGAATTTTAAGTCGTAGCTGTGCCATATCATGCAACAGAGAACTTACATCTTCTAGAATTGCTCAAGATGACCCATATAAAAGATGAAGTTTTACTGTCTTACTCGATTATCCTCCAGCTAACTTGCGGAAGAAATGTAAGTTTACTCCCAAGTGTAAATATGGCCATGTTGGTCGTAACCACAAACACAGAGAAATCTGATTTCCTCCGTCTGCAGGTAGGCAACTTCTCCGACACATGTGTGTGGCGGGTCGGTCTAATCAGGGAACCACAGGCGTTTAGACCTACTCTTCCTCTCTCTTTCCAGCGCTCGCTCAGCTGACGTCGAGAATTGTAAGCTCCAATCTGTAGGGTCCATGTCATTGCTTACATGCTTCTTTTGTTCTGGTTCATTACACCCAAGCATCGGAGTCTAATCCCCCCCCCCAAAAATATATATATATATATATATATATATATATATATATATATATATATATATATATATCTTCACGATATCTTAAAACTATGGTTTAGTCTATGATAGCGAGGAAAGATGGACAGGCGAATGGTGAGGACTTAACCATTTTTAACAACAACTTTTATCCAACTTCCATTAGAATATAGACTTTTACCAAATTGCCGATGTTTTAAGAATTTATTAAAAATAAGTTTTTGGGAAGATTATTTATTTTAATTCTCAGTTGATTTATTTATTTCATAGTTTCAAACTTTTTCTTCTTTCTGCCCAAAACTTTATGTTATCTTGTATGTATGTATGTATGTATGTATTCACACTGCAGTGGGTATATACCCGGTGGCAGTGATAACTAATTACACTCAATAATGACAATAATAAACTTATTCATTATAAATACAATTAATAATAATACTAATAATTAATACTAACAATAATTAATAATAATAATAACAACAACAAGGAATATACTAAATTAAATGAAGCACGATCACTTAAAATAACATTTGAAATAAATCTAATTTGTATCTTAAAACTAAGATCGAACTAAAACCCACGAGTATGATATATTCATATCTGCACAAGTACCTTTCAAATCACACTCATTTCGCTGTCAACTCATTCACTGCAATGGAACTACGACACATTTCACTGATTCTATCCTGATTTCACTAACACTTCAAAAACATTTCACTGTTCAAATACTATGCACTGCCACTATAAACTATAAAGCTTCACTGACAGGAACACGTTTCACTTACACAGCACACTTCACTGACACGACATACTTCTTCACTGATACAACACACTTCACTGACACAACATAATTCTTCACTGATACAACACTTCAATAACAACATATCATTTACACCCTTTAATATCATTTACTATTTATTCTTATTTTGCTTTCTTTCTTTCATAAATACTTGTGTTATTGCTTGTTTTTCACAGACTGTAGTTTCATGACTTTTTCAATTACATTGTACAACATATGTATGTGTTCTGGTATAGCCCCTACATATGAGGTATACTCGTTGGGGCATACTCAATAAATTAAAAAAAAAAGTACATGTTAAAAAACAACAAATAAGGAACTCTACTATAGTAAAAATACTGGGTGTTCAGTTCAAAGTGTGTCATGGCTCGCTGTATGCCGTCATATGGCTAGTCGATAAGCCTAGAGAATTCAATCTTCCTACACTTCCGCAGAGGCGTATTACCTATGTGCCAGAGAAGTTGCCTGGCAAGTACGGCGTTCATTCTGAAGAGTACTTACCGATACGTACCGTAACGCCGGTAGTGGCAGGAATGTGAACTGTTTGGAAACACGTACTGAGGTGGGTTTTTTTTTCTTACTGCCAGGATATGGGGAGAGGGTTAAGACGATTTCTTACGTATTTGTTGACATTAACTTCGACGGTCAACATGGACACGGAGCATTTGATTTGTGTTGTGGAATGTTGCCGTACGCAACTGATAACAAATACCCTGGGTACGACTTGGCCGCGCAAAACACAGTTCGAAAGAGGTTATGGTAGCACACAGACCGTACAGATCGCCATCTGTTGCTACGACGTTCAAGTTATACCGTACACGTTCTCAAGTTCAGATTGAACGCCTTGATTAATAGGCAACTTCTCTGACATAAAAGCTGAAACTCGCTTCAAATCGTTGACTCACAACAGTGACGTCATGACACACTTTGAAATGAACTCCCAGTAGAATGTACATAGAGAGTTATATGGCATTAACACTGATAGTCACTGTCCAGTAATGATCGGAAAATCACAGTTAAGCTTTGAGCGCTAAGCATTTCAAACTTTCAATTGCTTCTCCTGCAAAATGTATTCCAAATGACATCCATCATTCTTGCAGTGGAATCTACAATTAGCAATCTTACAGTTCAAGTGAATATTTTGACTTAGAAATGTGACAGTTATTTCGAAAATGGAAAAATGTAGGACATTAACTAATTTGTAACATCCGTGACAAAATGTGTGTAACATCCGTGATATGAAAGAAACAGCTATAAAATATTTACCGATTATGTTTTTGTGAATTAAATGGATGCCATGAGATTTGAATAGCTTTCAAATGGGCACTTGAGAATGAATATCTTTTTACTTGAGGTAGAGACCTGAGTTTTAAACTTTTGTTAATATGGTGTAAAGTGAGTTCACAAATCTTGTAACATACGTGACGAAACCTTTTCTTTTTTCTGCAATAATAATACATTTTATCCAAACAACTTTTTTGTGTAAAATGATATTGAATTTTTAAATAGATTCTAATAATAAAAGTTCACTGTATTTTCAATATATAGAGTTTGAAAATAGTAAAAATGTAACATCTGTGATAACTAGAATGCCTGATTTGAGCAAAAATATAGTACTCTCAGCGTAAAGTCAATGACATTACACCCTGTATAATGTGAGATGATTTTTTTAAAGTCACGATTTGCACCAACCAACGCTACCAAGTTGACAGCGGGTTAGTGTAGATACAAATCTAAACTGCGGCGGGGAAGTTAATGGAGTTGATGGGACTTGACAGCAGATGAGGCAGGGCACCTGTTCTTTTCTATCGGAGAGGAGCGCTCTGTTTGTATTCATTGGCCCCTCAGGAGCGAGGGCTGAGCCTAGAAGCCAATTTGCCGAAGAGGAAGGCAAATAAAAGAGCGATGAACTGGAAACTCGGGGCAGTGCTGAATACGTAAGGAGCTGTTATTGGGGACGTGCGCACCATACCGCCGGTATGTGGCTCACAACATGGCGCGATCGCCTCCTGAATCGCCAAAACGTCTTGTCTGCTTATTCCGCCGAGTTATTAGCGACGATTTTAGGTGTCTTTTTGTGTACTACAGCACATGTACCGAAAACATCTCGTGCCTCCGTCTTTCCTCGAGAAACAATTCGTTTTTCTTTCGCCTTATACAGGGACATCATTTTATTTTTACTTGCATTTTTATTGTACCTGCATTTCTGAATGTTCTTCACTCTCACCCCTTCACTAATGTCCTTGCTCCCGTCAGACACACAAACTTACGGCCGCTGTTGCATTCGAAGTCTTCAAGCAGTGAAGTAAACGCTGCAGTGTATAGTGTGTTTCATAAATATGATTACGTTTTCTATAGAAGAAAGAACCTATATTAATAATATCGTACCAAAAAATTATATTCAAGAAACGATAAATTAAATTTCAGAGAATATGCTTCAAAATGTTTTTAATAATATGCGTAAAGAATTGAAGCCTGCATTGTAATGAACGGCAGCCATTTTCAGCAACTTGTTTAAAAATCAGATTAGCTTATTTTGAATTGAGGTGGCTAGAAGCAAAGGAATGCTAGTGACATTTGTAATAACATGAGTTAAGTGCATCCAGTGTAAGCAAAAGTATCTAAAATTTTAGTGGCAAATGGATATTTTAATCGCACCACACATTAAAATTTAAATAAAAATTTCACCGATTTCACGAAAGCTTAAATATTTAAACCCCATTTTCTCAAAAGTAACTTAAGTGCACTTACAGCCCTTTACTTATGACCCCCTCAATTTAAATGCATCTCTATATTGTATGATAACATCAATAATTAATATGCTAAATAAAGTAGACATTACATAACGAACATAGCCGCCTGAAAAGTTGAGTTTTTTTTTTTAAGTTACTACTCCACTGTATTTTGATAAATTTCGTAAAAGTGATGATCATACTGAAAATCGTAATATCGTATTTCCCTACAACATAAATGGATACACTACTTTTCTCTCCTCCTATACCTAGTGAAATGATTTGTTTACATATTACACTAGTAACATCAAACTCCTGTAATGGAAGGGAGCAACAGTGTTTCCGAGTATAGCCAGGTTAATGTTAAAAATGTTGGTAAAAATAAAGTGATGTCCCTGTATATTTTCGTAACTGTTTATTATACACTATTATCATAGACGTTTACGTCTTATGCTTTTGACCAATAAAACGGTACAGAACGACGTGTTTCAACCAATCATGGCTGTTTATCCTACAGTTTTTATCACTTCCCTAGCATTTGTTTGTTTTTATCACCTCCCTACCATTTGTTTCTTTGTTTTCCAACAAAATACTTTCAATACTTGTCCCTTTTAAAATGATTCATGTTTATTTCATCATCCTTAATTAAAACTTTTCTATCATTTATCTTATTTATATTATTTAGGTTATGTTATAGCTTCTGCTGCAGGAGATTATGGATAGTCACGTATCGGAGATTTTTTAATATATATTGATAATTGAAGTGGAATGCAATTCAAATAAAAATGACACTGAATCAACAAAGTCTCCTTGATTAGTAATCTCCATAGAGTTCACTGAAGATTGTATAGTTGGCACTACTGCTAACAAGAGAACAGTAACACACTACTGCCATCTAGCGGAATATTTCTAATGATGAGATGGTACAATAATACATTTGAAGACAGTTCATTATTTTCGTAAGTCAATTAATATTTTATTGTATTAGAGTACTTTATTTCTTCTAATCTTTATATACTTTCTTCTAATCGTGTAATAGTGAATTAAATCCCACTTTAGTTTTGATTTTCTTTAGATAAATCAAAATCTCTAGTGATTATTGTAGATAATATCACAAGAGTTCTAATCTTATCAATAAGTAGTGAGTCCGTAGCGCCAGTGAATTTAGAATTAGAATTTTTTATTGGGGTGAAGTTAAGGCCATCAGATATGTTTTAACGCTAGTGTACAAAGCGAATCTTAAAGCTGGTCTACAATAAACCGAAAACGGGAACGGAAATATTGTTAAAATAAAATGTATTTAAATGTGAGCATTCACAATTAACTTTCACATTCCCGCTTCCGAGCTCCGGCAAACTTCTCGTTAATTGTGAATTCTCAGATTTAAATACATTTATTTTAACAATATTTCCGTTCTCGTTTCCGTTCCCGGTGTATTGTGGTCCAGCCTTTAATGTAGTCAGCCGGCGTGGGTTTGGGAATGTGCCTAGCTCGACTGCGCAATAGATCTTAAAATCTGATTGGTTATGTATTGTATACTTTTAGTAGAGCCATCGATGTAGCTCAGTCGGCAGACTCGCTGGGCTGCTGATCCGGAGCTGCGTTCGGGCTTGGGTTGGATCCCCCTTTGGACTTTGGTTTCTTCCGAGGTTTTCCACAGCCGTGGGACTGAAGCCGGATGGTCTATGGCGAGTCCTTGGCATCAACACCTTTGATTTGATTACCCCCTTTGATTTGATTACCTGGTTGGGTTTTTCCGAGGTTTCTCCCACCGAAAAGGCAAATGCCGGGTAATATTTTGGCGAATCCTCGGACCTCATTTCATCTCACTACATCTCGCCAAAATGTAAAAAAATTGTACAACATTGTAAAAATTGTAATTGTAATATTGTAAAATGTTGACATGTTCCACATCTTAAAGCTTCATTGCTCATGTAAGATCTATGGAATACAATAAATGAATGAATGAATGAATGAAAAGATCGCAGTGCTGGGTCGTGGTGCCTCTTCCAGAAATTCCATTCCATTTCACAGAAATACGATTGACTAAGATAATATGTGTCAAGTTACCCCGAAAACCACTCTTATCTTCAATTTTCTCATTCCTTTGAAGAGATTTGCCAGTAATCAAATTTCCAGTGATAGAAATTAAAGACACGAGATCATTTAATTAAAAGGAAAACAGAAAGACCTCGTAACGCTCCCGAACCCTTATTTATTTTCCACGGAGGACTCACAATGGTCCAACTCCTGGCACCATTACTCGTGCTGAAAACAGCTCAGGAACGAACTTTTCTATTTCAGGCACTGATTTTTTTTCTCTCTTTAAACCTAACTGAATCCAATCTTTCTGTGCGTTGCTGATACGTTTCGCTGAACAAAGTGACACAAGTAAGTGTCCATTCTGCCTTGTCTTCCCCCTCCTCCATCTCTCGGGCGATTCTTGAGTCCTCCACTGACCCTTGAGTGGCGGTGAATTCTCCTCGTGTAACAGTAACGTTGGAAATTGAATCAGTGCTGCCTGGACAAGCGAATGCCGCTGCAAGCCTGGACGTTGGGGGGGGGGGAGGGAGAGGTGGAAGGATGGGGCCCACTCTGCTCTCCTCTCCCCGGTTGCCGATTTCCAACTTTGCACCCTAACCTCGTAGTCATGAGTGGATGGTCACAAGATACCAATTTTTATGAGTTTTTGTTTGTTCGTTTTAAACTTTGGGCCGGTGATTCTCAACGGGGCCCTTTGCAGTGGAAGTCTTAAAAATAAGTAAGAATGGAGAAGTGAACTTTATCATAGAATTGAAACTCACTCTAGATTTAGTAATAATAATAATAATAATAATAATAATAATGATAATAATAATGATTTATTTAACCTGGCAGAGTTAAGGCCATACGGCCTTCTCTAACACTCAACCAGGAGTAAAACTGCGTTACAAAAAACACTACAAATTTACAAAGTACACTACAATTTTACACACAAAACTGAATAAGATAATAATAATATAATGTAAACAACAGATGCATTATAGGACCCACCCTAAATATAAAAATATGCTAAGCCACAAAAAAAGGTCAACGGAAGTTGCGTTTCGATCAATTAAATGATCGATATGTATTGCTTTCATTATGTTGCCAACCAATCAATATTGTTGTAAATTAGTTTGATCATAATCATGGCGGCAATTTCGAAAGCTATAGTTAAATATAAGAAAGAAGTGGATCAAATTCTCCCTCTTGATTTAAAATGTAGGCCCCGAAATGGAAATTATGGAATTATAAATAAGTTGTAAACGTTTTAGTTGCTTTAGCCATGAATAAAGACATGTAGGCTATGTTTATGGTTTTTTTATGCAAATGTGGTTTACTTAGGAGTGAAATGTTTTGCGAAACATGCAATCCTGGGATGAGACTGAAGAAATTTAAAAGTAAACGAGATGAACTCCTGTGGAGATGTCATTGGAAATTACAAGGTATTAAATGATAGACACAGGTACGCCGTATCGTAGCACTTTGTGAAATCACTCGGATAACGGAGAAGATGAAACGGAACATCTCCAGTGAAGTCCATGGTAAAATGCTAATTTTACACATATTTTGTTTTTAATTCTTTGGTCCAGGGAAAACACTAGTAAAATGTGTTTTTGTGAAAGACTAGTATATTCCCTGGACCAAAAATGCAGTATAAATTGAGTAGAATTAGTATTTTATAATATATTATAAAGATAATTAATATGAACTTAATTTTATTGTTGTATTAATACCGATGTTGTATTGTTTGAAAATTTAATGTTACTGTGTTTAAAGTTTAGCTTTCGTTTCTTCCTTTAACTTTATTTTGAATAAAATTTAATATATTGTACAACAAAGGTGACTAATATGAGCTTAATATCATTATTGTTTGTTTTATTAAATTATACATGTTTATAGTACTATGTATTTAGTATTGTTAAGATGGCATACTTGATATAATAATCGAAAATATACAATATATAATCGATACTATGGAATACTCGGGGAGGGTCCCATAATGCATCTGTTCCGTAAGTAGAAATCAGACATAATACAGGGCTACTACAAAGGTTTTACCCGATTCCATAGCCTTGTACAGGGACATCATTTTATTTTTACTAACATTTTTAATATTAACTTGCCTATACGTCTGGATCGACGACGTTTGCTACCCCGTTCCACGACTGGAGTTCGATGATACTGGCGTAATATACAAACAAATTACTTTACTAGGTATAGGAGGGAAGAAAAGTAGTTCATCCATTTACGTAAACTAGGAAATATTGCGCTTTTGAGTTTTATCATTTTCATTAGGTTTTTGTTTAATCAAAATACAGTACAGTATTAACAATAACTGTTTTAATCACGAACTGAGCTGTCCATGTGGACATATTCATTATGCAGTGTATATTATACTGTCTACAGCACATTAGCGTATAATATAGAGAATGAAGTTAAATTGAAAAATAATCATAATATGGATATTTAAACACATTTTTTAAAATGGTGGCCGTTCATTCCGATACAGGCTTCAGTTCTAATGTGCATATTATTGCACTATAGACTATTGTACCTAATCCCAATTACCAGTTTCGTTCATCGTACTAGTAACTCATGTTGAAATAATTCCGTACCTACTCTATAAAAGGGTACCTTAGGTACTGTAAATTCAATCTTCACTTCTGCCGGATCGGAAAAGATAAAATTACTCAGATATGCTATCTACTGTCCGTCCAAGTGGTTATGTCGTAGGGTCGTAGAAAGGGAGGAAATCATGTGACAGTTAATTACTTAATGAGGCAGTTAAACAGTTGTATAGTATTACGTAGACATCCAATTCCTAACAGAAATTTATGTTCTCAGAAAAGAGCTAAGACAGCCCAGACACTAGCTGGCGAATAAAAGCTGGTGGGGGAACCGAGATATGACGTAGGCAAATGGACGACAGTACCTGTGTGAAAATGATTCAATATTGAAAGCTCTTTCGTCACTGGAAAACGCGAACATATTTTTGGAACGTACTGTTTACTATGACCGTATGGCTACTATGACTGTATATGCGGTTTTGGATCTGTGTGGAGGACGGTTGAACTTCATTAGTAGAAGGGGTGGGAGTGAAGTACATTCAAAAACTCAGGTACAATAAAAATTGAAGTAAAAATAAAATGATGTCCCTGTATTATGAAAAGTATGAGGAATACATTATTGAAAGTTATACCAATAAAAAGAGAAACTCATCAAGTTTTTGGTCCATCAACTGCTACAAGTGCTCGATGTGACTTCCTCGACAAACATCCACTCGGTAGTCTAACTCCTGCCACACCCGCTGGAGCATATCACGATCAACTCTAGCCAATGCAGCACGGATCCGGTTATTAAGTTCTTCAAGATTAACTGGCAAAGGAGGTACATACACTTGATCTTTGACAAACCTCCATAGAAAAAAATCACAGGGAGTCAGATCTGGCGACCGAGGAGGCCAACGGACAGCAATGAGTTGTTAGAAATATTGTAATCAATATTATTATAACATGTCATTATAGAGAATTGTATTCATTTGGAAATTAATACCACTTTAGAATTACACGATGTTAAATTAATTACTTTTATCTTTATACTCCCGCATGTATTAATTACCCACATATCTGTACGAATAAATTTTGATTAAATTGAAATTAAGTTTAATATTTCGTTAAACTTTCACGTGAATTCTTTCCAAGTTCATCTTGCCGATAACGAAATCACATATCTGCAGCAAGTACAGCAACAGTTTTTAGCACGGCCCCATTGTAACTAGAGTGTCATGGCGGACAGTGAGTAGCAACGCTAGTTTGAGCTCGTGCATTCGCATATTTTTTCTGGAGGTGTACCCGCATTTCGTCTATTATTTTTTGTATTTATTGATCTACCAGTGTTGTTTGATAATTTCTGCTATCATGGTTCGTGGAAAAAGCAGGCAACAGGAGGAAAGCATTGAAGATTGTGTGAAGCGTGTGTTTGAGGAGTCTTGGCGCGATCCCACCATATTGGCGGGTCTTGCCAACCTCATCAAGGACTCTGTAGTGTCGGAGCTGAAGTCTGCTCTCGCGCGCAACACGGAGGTGATTGAAAAGCTGGAGGCATCCCTTCGTGAGAAGGATGAAAGAATCGCCAGCCTAGAAAGAAAGTTAGAAGACAAACAGGATGCTCTTGAACAATATCAGCGCCGGCAGAGTCTCCGTATATTTGGGATCCCGGAAAACAACAACGAGGACACAGACCAGATCGCCATCGAAGTCGCGGCAAAAGTCGGGGTCAACCTGGTGGTGAGCGACATCGATAGGAGTCACCGGGTTGGGAGGCAAGGAGACCGACCTCGGCCGGTGATCGTAAAATTCGTAAGTTACCGAAAAAGAAGAGAAGTGTTCACTAATAAAAAATTGTTAAAAAACTCAGGTGTAACGTTGAGAGAGGACTTAACGCAATCCCGGCATGCACTATTGAAAGACTGCATCACGCGATATGGACTGACTAATGTCTGGACCACAGACGGTATTATTTTTGTTAAAATTGGGAATGTAAAACACAAAATTGTAAAAGCTTCTGATCTGCCGTAGTTAATATGCAAGCACTAGGTCATAACATCATACACTACCACATTTTCTTAGTCCGTAATTCAATTTTTAGTGGTAGGATTGCAATATTCACTATTACTGTTATCATATAAATATTATTATTAATCTCTTTCATTATTGCATTACTATTAGTTTATATTAATTTAGTTTCTGTAAGTTGTCAGTATTGACTGCATCGAGGTGAATGACTCGCTGTCTGCAGCCCCTCACACAAACGACTTTCACTTTTCTGAATTCCCTTCCACAGCCTCACCCCCACCCACCCCAGCCACCCCTAACCCACTACCTGCTACTTCGACCAGTGCCCTGTTAAAATCGTCTTTCAGCTCGCATCCTAACACTTTAAAAGTAGCCCACATAAATTCTCAAAGCCTTCTCTGTCATTTCAATGAAGTTCAGTCTATTTTCTCTCCTTTGTCTCTTCACGCTATTCTTATCTCTGAAACGTGGTTGAAGCCTTCCCTATCATCTTCTCTAGTAAGTTTAGATAATTACACCCTCTGTAGAAATGACCGAATTGGTAAACGCGGAGGTGGTGTTGCGATATATGTGCGATCGGACTTACCGTTTAAAATTGTCTACCAGTCTTCGAATGAAGTCTTAGAACATCCTGAATATCTATTCATCGAAGTCGGTGCAAGCAACAAAAAGTGCCTCCTTGGAGTTGTATACAAACCCCCTAAATCAGGATTCTTAAGTGATCTTGAAACACCTTTGCTTAATCTTGTGCCTCACTATGACCATACTGTTATTTTAGGCGATTTCAATACAAACTTATTAAATTCAAGTAATTACGCTACAGTTCAACTTAAGAACATGTTTGAGTCTTACAATATATCCATCCTTCCTTCCGCAGCTACCCACCACACCCAGGAATCGGAGACACTTCTTGACATTATTGCCACGACTAATCCTCAGTTAGCATTAACGAATGGACAACTACCAGCGCCGGGTATCTCAGCACACGACATAATCTTTCTAGAATATTCCTTGTATTGTCCAAAATATAAACCTCACATCACATCATACCGTGACTTGAAGCATATTGAGCATGATAAATTAATCAACGATGCATTTAGCCTGCCTTGGACTGAAGTGTGGAATTTACCAGACATTGACGACAAAATCGAAAAATTTAACGACCTAGTAATCCAGTTATACGATAAACACGCACCCTTGAAAACCAGACGAGTTGGTAGACGCCCTGCGCCTTGGATGTGCGATGCCATAAAATTACTCATGACAGACAGAGACACTGCTTATCGTAAATACAGACGGAGCAAGGACGAATTAGATTTTAATACTTACAAAGTTTTAAGAAATAAATGTAATCAAGCAGTAAGAAATGCTAAATTACGCCATGCACATTCCCTTATTATACCTTCGGTCAGTGCAAAAGAATTGTGGCGTAACCTTAATAACCTGGGTCTAACAAAAGCAAAGCCTCGGGTAGATAACATCAACTTGTCACTCAATAGCCTAAATGAATATTTCGTCACTGCTCCACCTGAACCATTACATAAAAAAGAGACTCTTGAATTTCTCAGATCTTGCCCCCAACCTGTATGGGATAAATTCTTCTTTAAATACATTAACCCGACTGACGTAATGAAGACGCTGCGATGTATGAAATCTAAAGCCCAAGGTGTAGACAATATAAATATCACTCTCCTGTATAAAATAATAGATGTGATTCTGCCGACCGTCACCCATATATTCAATGCATCTATTATGACTGGGTCCTACCCCTCACTCTGGAAAATGGCATTAGTGAAACCTTTACCTAAATCTAACACACCTTCTACAGTAAACCAATACAGACCGATATCAATTCTTCCCACTCTTTCAAAAGCATTAGAACATATTGTACACGGACAACTTACGAACTATCTCGACGAACACAAACTCCTCGATGACTATCAATCGGGTTTTAGGCATGGACACAGCACTACTACAGCCCTACTTAAAGTGACCGAGGACATCCGTGAAGCTATGGATAGGGGTGAAGTAACGGCACTAACTCTTCTCGATTTCAGCAATGCCTTTGGTTCTGTTGATATCGACTTGCTTCTTGCAAAGATGAAAACTTTGCACCTATCAGACAATACCTTGAGCTGGATGGACTCCTACCTACGGGACCGCCAACAGTGTGTTTCACTTGATAATCAATTCTCCCAATGGCGATACACAAAGGCGGGAGTGCCGCAGGGCTCCGTATTAGGACCACTACTTTTCTCTATCTACATTAATGACGTATCAAAGAACTTACAGTATTGCCGATATCACCTCTATGCCGACGACCTACAACTTTACATACATTCCAGACCCAATACGATCAATGAATCGATTGACAAGTTAAATTGTGACCTAGCCACTGTCTCCACTTGGGCGGCCAATTTCGGACTCGCACTTAACCCAAGTAAGACTCAAGCCATAATTATTGGACATAAGCGTGTAGTTAACTCCCTTAATAACAGTAATCTTTCAGTTGTTACCCTTAACAACACGCTAATCCCTTATTCATCTGTCGTAAAAAATCTTGGCTTCTTTTTTGATAATAATCTAAGTTGGAATTTTCAAGTTAAAGAAACGATAAAGAAAATCTGTTCCTCCTTTCACTCTTTGAGTCGCTTGAGAAACTTCTTGCCCCAGCAACTAAAACTTACCCTAGTACAAACCCTAGTAATGCCGCACTTCGATTATTGTGACGTTTTGTTAAGTGATCTAAGTTCTGAACTGTCAGTCAAGTTACAGCGAGCTCAGAATATGTGCATCAGATACGTGTGCAACATCCGACGATATGATCACATATCACCGTCCTTCGCAAGTCTCTCGTGGCTCCGACTTAAAGAACGCAGAACTTTACACTCTTTGTCTTTACTCTTTCGAATTCTGCACACCTCAACACCAAATTACCTTTCGTCTCGTTTCTCTTATCTATACTCTAACCACGACGTAAATACCAGATCACTTATCTGTGGCACGCTAAATATACCTCTTCATAGAACATCTTGTTATTCCTCATCTTTTACAATATCCACCTCGCGTCAATGGAATTCCTTGTCACAAAGTATTAGGGGCTGCAAGACAACAAACACCTTTAAGAACAGCTTAAAAATTAACCTTATTAGCATTTCACTCCAATCATACTGATTTAAAATATTACTGACTACACTGTTGCTTTTTTTCTTTAGACATCATCCTGATTGTGCTGCATTTTCAAAATTGTCTCATAATAATCTCTTTCTATTATCTAACATAATTTGAAATATATTAACATTCTATGTATTTTAGTTTAATTCTGCTACCCAGTTTATTTCAGTGTTTAATTAATAGTTCATAGTATTTTGTTGTTTAATTCGTAAATAACTCTTGTATACATGTAACTCTCATCTAAATCAAATTGTTGAATTCTTTGTAAGTTCATGCATATGTATATACACTTTTTGCTGGTTGTGTGGAAGAGAAGGCCTTACGGCCTTAACTCTGCCAGCTAAAATAAATCATTATTATTATTATTATTATTATTATTATTATTATTATTATTATTATTATTATTATTATTGTATAAATATATCGTATAAATCACTGAAATAAAAAAACATCAACATACTTATTTATTAATTAATACATCATCGTTATTGTTGAAATTTTCTATATAAAGGGATGACATCCCGTATGGATGGGCGGTTTCTTTCAGGCACTGCCTGCTGGATCACATCCTATGGCTGCTTACACTGCCTGCTCAACCAACGCTTATGCGCGAGTAGTCGCTAGGTGGCAGATAGTGACTTTGCATATACTGATAATGTTAATTGAGGGGCTTAGAACAAAAACCAGGTAAGTGACATAATTTAAAAAAATGAGGTAAGTGCGTGTTGTGATGCCCAAAAGGATGTTTCTTTGGGATAAAATCAGGTAAGTGATAACACTGTGCAGTGCTGCTATATGGGCATCATTTCACCAAACTAGTGTATAATATTCCATTGCATGTAGAACTTTAACTGTAATTTCCTCAAAACTTGGTTTCCGTCACTTACCTGCTTTTTTTTCTAAGCCCCTCAATTGTGGTGAGCCACCTAGCGGCAAAATAACTTTGATTGAGGAGGCATTTTACGCAGCTATAGTATGCGATCCAGCAGGCAGTGCTTTCAGGAAATACTGATAACATATAACCTCTTAAAAATAAAAATCAAGATGAATCCTCTATCGTAATAAACATAGACTCCGCATTCCATTTGATGAATGTTGTAGCAGGGGCGTAACATGAGCTTTGAATGAACAAATTAACTTAGCCAACGAATGCATTGTGGTTTACATCGATGCAGCTTCCGTAGGGATTAATGCTGCAATTTTTGTTACAGTTATTCTCGAATGATACGTAGAAATCTTTCCGTGTTAAAAGATAATATTGTAGTGACAGATGGCTCTGATTCGTTACAGTTCAACAGATTCTTAAGGCTGGTTCACAATAAACCGGGAACGGAAACAACGAGAACAGAAATAATGTTAAAATAAATGTATTTAAATGTGAGCGTTCACAATAGTTAATTATTGCGAATGCTCACATTTAAATACATTTATTTTGACAATATTTCCGTTCTCGTTTCCGTTTCCGTTCCGGGTTTATTGTGAACCAGCCTTTACTCTCCATTGTTGAATAGGAACAGGTAGGCCCTACATGAGTGAATTAATATTTGTATTTAATTTCTGAAATTGGAGGAGATTTGTAGGCATATTCGAAAATTTATTGCAGTCTTTGCGGTTGATATATATATTCATCAGATTGTGGAAAACATTATGTGAGTCTGAACTTAAATTGCGTGATTCACATAGCGCGGACAAGCATTTCGTAACGAGCGCTGTACGAATGTGGTGTATCCTACTTCAGACTTAATATAGAGGGCCCCATTGCTTAGTGTTAAATTACATAGAAACCTCAAGAAGAATGTGATACATAGCTGCAAGCAACTTCCTCCCCAACATATTGTAGCCCAGAAGATCCCAAGTTTGCATCTCGCTATATATAATGCATATAAACCCTCTTACCCTGGAAGCGGCAACCAGCGACATTGTGATTACATGTATGTATACTAGACGAGGGGACTGTAGTGGTTTCAGTGCGTGTGTAATATGTAATATTGTAGGGTTGTCCAAACTGATGAAAGGAAATGTTAGGCGGATCGATTATTTTGAGATATTTCATTAAGGCAGATGGGTTGCAATTCTATTTGAATTGATCTATAGTAATGTTAAAAGAGGTCTGAGCTCGTGGATTTATTTATAGTAATTTGAGACCTCGAGTGACATTTATTAGGACTATTTCGTAAATAAAATAAAAATGTTAATAATATTTCCCTAAAATTTGCTCACAAAATGTTAACAATATTGTACATTTATGAATACTTAACCTATTCAGACATTGTGAAGTCGAAATAGATGAGTAACGATCACTGCAATAAAGAAATTGAATGTTATTCAGTAATGCCAATTGAGAAAAGCGAAATACAGGTTTAACATTATTAATTATATGTACCGCGCTTTTCTCTTGTTATTATAACATAAATACGTTTTCATTATCTGCTGAATCCATAATTCAATTTAAACATTTTATAATATAATTACAAATGACCTGATTAATACTTACATTAATGAAGTGAACAATTGTCATGAAGGAGTGTCATTTTTTTAGATACAATGGACATGGAATTAGAAGATGAAGATGTAGATGTGGAAGTAGGATTTCGCACTTTATTTAATACAGTGGTTTCATGCTCATCGATTTACGTGGAAACTGTTGGCGACACTGACTAAACAAAAGACGACCATGCGATAAATTAATAGTGACTATTTCGTTTATATGACGTCATTCCATTTTTGACCAATGAAGTGTAATGAAATTTTGAATTCCAACCAATCACTTTGCGATAATTTTTGCAGCTAGATTTATCGCTATCAATTTATCGCATGGTCGTTCTTTTGTTTAGTCGTTGTCGCCAACTGTTTCCCCGTAAATTGATGATCATGAATACATTAAGATGCAACTATACGGTTAAACATTTCTTTCAACTTTAAAGCAATGAATGTAAGATTGATATTAATATTAATTAATATATTTACACAGTGAAGTCGACATTCAAAAGGCGCTCCATGTAGACATAAAATCTTCATGCATCTTAATTTAACGTACGTTTTAAACTTGATTCTTTCAATATTCTTCCCAGATTGCATGCGTACGCGATTGGAATATTGAACTGTGTAGATGCAGCCTTAGTTCCGTTACACACTACAGCGAGAATGCGTTTGTCGAGCTATAAAAAATGCTTCCCTGCAGCACGTAGTTAACGGTCGAAATAAGGCACAGCTGACACTGGTCCTGCTCACACAGGTAATCTAACCTATAACTGTAGCCTATGAAATACATCTTCATCTTCCAATTCCATGTCCATTGTAGGCTATCTGAAAAAAATTACATTCCTTCATTCAGATTAAATAACTGCGTTTTCAAGAATTCTTCATTTAATTAATGTATTAATCAGGTTACTGTAATTATATTATACAATTTTAAATTAAATCTTGATTTCAGCAGATAATGAAAATGTATTTATATTATAATAATAAGAGAAAAGTGCAGTACATGTAATTAACATTGTTAAATCTGTATTTCGCTTTTCGCAATTGGCATTACTGAATAATAACATCGAATTTCTTTATTGCAGTAATCGATATTCATCTATTTCAACTTCACAATGTCTGAATAGGTTAAGTATTCGTAAATATACAATTATTAATATTTTGTGATCGAATTTTAGGGATATATTATTTACATTTTTATTTTATTCACGAAATAGTCCTAATAAATGTCACTCGAGGTCTGAGATTTCCCAGACTATTACACTCTTACTACGTCATACTACTTTTGACCAATAAAACGGTACGAAAGGACGTATTTCAACCAATCATGGCTGCTTATCGCACAATTTTATCGCGTCCCTAGCATTTGTTTCTTTGTTTGCCAACATTTGAAACTGCGCTGGTCTGGACGTCAAAAAACAGAAAATTACAAACCACTCCAGTCGATGCACAGCACTTTCAAATATGACTCGCACTGGCATTCAAGAACAAGAATTAATAAAAATCACTGATCATACCTATGTATCTTCTGAAATCCTATTTACAAATAAATGAAGAGCACCATTCGGAAATCCTGAATAAGTTGAATACACCATGTACGCCTAAATCAACGAGTTCCACTTCTATTACGCACACGTCCAATATAACATCAATTGAACCACCAACCACATTCAAATTTGAAAATTGTACATTCAATAATTATTTCTTTTAAAATTATTCATGTTTATTTTTTATGTCATCGTCGTTAATTAAAACTTTTCTAACACTTGTGTATATTAGTTAGGTTATGTTACAGCTTCTGCTATATGATATTATGGATAGTCACGTATCAGAGATTGTTTAATATTAAGATTTATTGAAAATCATCTGTCAAGTGACGTTGATTACTGGGATTCGGATAATTGAAGTGGAATGCAACTGTTTTAATAAAAATGAAACTGAATCAACAAAGCCTTCTTGACTTGTAACATTGCCATCGTGTATAATAGATCGAGAACTTCTCGACGAGAAGGCATTGCTCACTACTGCCATCTAGCATAATATTTGTAATGTTGAGATGGTACAATAATACATTTGAAGACAGTTGTATTTTCGTAAGGCAATTAATATTTTATTGCATTGGAGTACTTCGTTACTTCTAATCCTTATATACTTTCTTCTAATCGTGTAATAGTCAATTAAATCCCACTCGAGTTTTGATTTTCTCTAGATAAATCAAAACGTCTAGTGAGATAACTGTTGATAAATCCACTCGCTTCGCTCGTGGATTTATCGGCAGGACTCAGACCTCTCGTGACATTACTACAGATAAATCGAGCTGCAGAAATCATCGCGATGTATGACTGTGATTGGTTGGAATTCAAAATTTCATTACACTTCACTGGCCGAAAATGGAATGGCGTCATATAAGCGAAATAGTATGTATAATTATAAAATTTCTACAGAACATGTCGCAATGTTCAACATGTCTTTCCAGGCGAAGCTAACAGATGTTGTATTTTTGTTAGGTGACTATTTTATACTTTCTCATTGTAAGAGCTCTCTTCCGCTGTTGGTGCACATTTGTAACGGCAATTATATCTGCTCGTCTTGTTGAACCGTTCGATGATATATACTCTTCATATATCTTCATTTCAGATTTTTCAAAATGTTGATCAGAGGGCTGCCCAGGTCGATGGCATTTAAGTGTGTTTAAATGAGACAGGCTCATATTCAGTACTGGGTATTCAGTTCAAAGTGTGTCATGGCTCGCTGTATGCCGTCATGTGGCTAGCCGATGAGCCTAGAGAATTCAATCTTCCTACACTTCCGCAGAGGCGTATTACCTAAATGCGAGAGAAGTTGCCTAGCAAGTACGGCGTTCATTCTGAAGATTACTTACCGATACGTACGGTAACGCCAGTAGTGGCAGGAATGTGAACTGTTTGGAAACACGTACTGAAGTCAGTTTTTTTTTCTTACTGTCGGGATATGGGGAGAGGGTTAAGACGATTACTTACGTATTTGTTGACATTAACTTGGACGGTCAACATGGACACGGAGCATTTGATTTGTGTTGTGGAATGTTGCCGTACGCAACCGATGATAACAAATATCCTGCGGCTGGCCTTCTATGCCCAAGATTGCGGGTTCGATCCCGGGCCAGGTCGATGGCATTTAAGTGTGCTTAAATGCGACAGGCTCATGTCAGTAGATTTACTGGCATGTAAAAGAACTCCTGCGGGACAAAATTCCGGCACATCCGGCGACGCTGATATAACCTCTGCAGTTGCGAGCGTCGTTAAATAAAACATAACATAACATTAAATATCCTGCGTACGACTTGCCCGCGCAAAACACAGTTCGAAAGAGGTTTTGGTAGCACACAGACCGTACAGACCACCATCTGTTGCTACGACGTTCAAGTTATACCGTACACGTTCTCAAGTTCAGATTGAACGCATCGATTAATAGGCAACTTCTCTGACATAAAGGTGAAACTCGCTTCAAATCGGTGACTCACAACAGTGACGTCATGACACATTTTGAAATGAACACTCAATAGATTTACTGGCATGTAAAAGAACTCCTGCGGGACAAAATTCCGGCACACCGGCGACGCTGATATGACCTCTGCAGTTGCGAGCGTCGTTAAATAAACCATAATTTATTTTTTTAATGTTGAACTAGCAGGCATGCAGACAGCATATGGAGCAGCTTACGGAAATACTAAGGAAATTAGGCACGACGAATTTATTCTGAGCAACATCCTCAGCGCCATATTGCTTGCCATACGATAGTTTCAAGGCTAGATGAACTTCTTCGAGAAAATACACAGTTAGTTTTCACATTGAAATTTTTTTGTATTATCATTTCCTTCATATCGTTGTATTTCGATACGGAGGCATTTCCGGACACAACGTTATTACGAAAAATGTTTCATTTCATGTCCTCTTTAACACATCTGAAAATTAGGAATAGTTATTATGAAATATCCTGTATATATCGTACCATTTGCGAATCGATATCAGTTATTGTCAAGACAGTGTTTACGGGTTTTTTCGCTTTGTCTTGTAATTTAAATATAGAAGTCGTAAGAAACGTACAAAATATAATATCACAGTTGTATGAACACTATTAAAATAAATAATTATTAAAATTAATAAAATTCAGACATGTTTCGGAGACTGCCTCTCCATCCTCAGTGATTTTACCACGACGGCTGGTTCAGGTGATCCACCGCGTTGTAGCGTGGCTTAAAGGAGTCTCCAGCCGTCGTGGTAAAGTCACCGAGGATGGAGAGACAGTCTCCGAAACATGTCTGAATTTTATTAATTTTAATAATTATTTATTTTAATAGTGTTCATACAACTGTTATATATATTTTGTACGTTTCTTATCTAATCCATGAACACTGTTTAATTGACCCGTATGTGTGATTTAAATATAGAAGTCGTACTTTTAACTTTTATCTCTGATTGAACAGTTTGACTCGTAGACATTTTGTTTTTCAGCATTAACTTCCCATGATTTTACGAGAAGATTAGAAGAGAACGGCAGCTACGTAGTCTTTCAGCTCCCCACTACTACCATTAATGCATAACACAATGTCAATACGGCGGTTGCTGTCGTCTGCGATACAACGAACTTTTCTGTTGATTTTCGAGTTTGGCATTTTTTCCGGTTATTATATGCTTATTTAAGTTGTGTTAACTCTCGCTAGTGGTTTTATATTTTATTTTATCCGTCTTAGTATTTATTTTATTATTGTAAATATTTTTGTTTTATCACTATTATTATTATTATTGTTACTATTATTTATATCATGAGCATTATTATTTGAACCCTGTAAAATTTATGTAGACTACTGGACTGTACCCGAGCACGAGCATATGCTCATTTCGGGTATCTATTCATACGTATTCAATTCAAATGTAAATTGTAAATAAATTTGAAATTTGAAATTTGAAAAAAATTTGATTGAAATTCTGGCTGATATGCTATGTATATCTATTATCAGGCAGTACATCTCACTTGACGATATGTGTCAGAGGAAGAACAATTTTTTGTATGCATCTGAAGTCTGATTAGTGGAATATGTAGCTAGTCGGCGGTGTATGTATTGTAGGGGGAAAGGAACTGGCCACTCTACCCCCATTATCTCCTGGTCTAGTTGTCCCATGAATAATGTCTTATTGATGTGACTTATGAGATTCAAACCTGTCTTCGGACAGTTGATTAAACAACAACAACAACTTTTAACTTACGCTGAATTGATGTACAAATATAAATGGTAAGTTTTAAAAACAGACCTGGTAGGACTCCTGATTGTATGCTGAGCATGGCATTCGACCTCAGAGGAAAATAAGAACAAAATATTCCTACCTCACTGTTGCCAATAAAACGGTGGTGAGGAGGCTGAAAGTTGCGGTCTGCAAACACTTTTGTACTTCCATTGTCACTTGGTAGAAAGTTTCGAACTTTCCGGCTGGACTAGTTGGGAAACTGTTGTGGTTTCCAGCTTGGAAAACGTGTTGTATGGTGGAGAATGAAGTGCTTTGTGCTGTCAACATGTCTATCAGTGACTGACGATATCTTGCGACAGAAATGTTCTTTTTACTTTTTTTTAAAGAAATTATCATGCACATTGAAACTATTGCACCTCAGTAGGCCTAGGTACCAGTGGCGGCTGACTGACTGAGGCAAGTGAGGCCGGGCCTCAGTAACTTGACTTAACTGAAATCAAATTTTGTGTTTTTTTATAATGTATTAGTTATTTGAATGAAGCATATATCGCTGTAGAAGCATTTGAAAACTTTGATGTATATAGACCTGTTTTGCAGTAAAATTTGTTCCTGAGGCCGGGATCGCTCGTGCCGGGTCTGGCTTGTGATGTATATAGACCTGTTTTGCAGTAAAATTTGTTCCTGAGGCCGGGATCGCTCGTGCCGGGTCTGGCTTGTGATGTATATAGACCTGTTTTGCAGTAAAATTTGTTCCTGAGGCCGGGATCGCTCGTGCCGGGTCTGGCTTGTGATGTATATAGACCTGTTTTGCAGTAAAATTTGTTCCTGAGGCCGGGATCGCTCGTGTCGGGTCTGGCTTGTGATGTATATAGACCTGTTTTGCAGTAAAATTTGTTCCTGAGGCCGGGATCGCTCGTGCCGGGTCTGGCTTGTGATGTATATAAACCTGTTTTGCAGTAAAATTTGTTCCTGAAGCCGGGATCGCTCGTGCCGGGTCTGGCTTGTGATATATATAGACCTGTTTTTCAGTAAAATTTGTTCCTGAGGCCGGGATCGCTCGTGCCGGGTCTGGCTTGTGATGTATATAGACCTGTTTTGCAGTAAAATTTGTTCCTGAGGCCGGGATCGCTCGTGCCGGGTCTGTCAATGCATTTCATGTCCTTTCGCGGGCTTTGAGTTTACGCTTAAAACGTTGTAGCTGAGGCACAATTCGGCTGGCCTGGTCAGGTTTCACTCCTCCCATCCATGGGCCGGCCTCAAGGGTACAGTGGGGTGAGAATAGCAGTGGTGACTTGTCGTCCTAACTAGGCCATAAATAACAAAATTCCAGCTCTTTGGCAGGCAGAAACCCACCCGACTCTCTCCCCTTATGTCTCAGTTTATGTCATAAGCGAGGGTGTTCTACTATTGTACTTCGTAGTACAGTAGTGAATCTGGGCCAATGTTGTTATGTATTTTGGGAAAATATGAACAGAAACAAATGAGAGAAATAATGCTACTGCAGTTAATTCATTGTTAGAGTGTCTTTTTTTCGAGAAGAAATAATACTAAAAGAAAGGAAGTTTTAAATAAAGAGAGAGACTACCGAGATACTACGACATCGCTGATAATTTTTCTGACACATAATCTTAAAACGCGAGTTTCTATTGCATCCTGGTATGGGCAACATAAATGGTTATGCCGTAATGTGATGCAAAATAAACTTCTCTTGGCCTTGTTTGTTGCTGTCAAAGGAAAAAAATAAAAAGAAAAGAAAGAAAGGGGAATTTCAACACATAATATGGGATGCTTCATAACACTGAAACAATCACTGAAACTCACAGCATAACAGCTTATTTGGTGAGTGAAATTATTATTTTTCATTGATAGTAATAAGAATAGGCTCGTAATAGTAACAATAATAATAATAATAATAATACAGTAGTAATGATATTAATAATATAATAACAATAATAATTAATATCATAAATAAACATTTCCTATCGGAGGCACTTAAACTAGTTGCATCTGGCCTCACCGAGGATTTTGATCACCGGCCGCTACTGCAAGGTACCTATTCATTGTATGCAGTATACTTAAGAGGCTGTGAATTCATTGGACTTTGAAAAAATCACACATTATTTGCAGTAAGCCACATCTTCAGCACCAGAATAAGGAAGCCATTTCCATCTTGACAACCACTTTAATAAGACTTCATTTGTTTCGTGTGCAACCAGTAAGGAATCATTTATACTTTAAATATATAGCCATGAACAATTCTTACTTACTTTCTTAGTTTCTTATTAAACAAAGCATAAAGCTAAGTTATTCTGACGTAAAAGATTCTACTGTAATATTTTCACGGAAATACTCATTTTCAGCAGGATTCAATTAGATCGAACTTTATTCATATTTAATACTAGCCGTACCCGTGCGCTCCGCTGCACCTGTTGGAAATAAATATAAAGTAATTACATAATTAAAATAGGACGTTTGATCCAGGGAACAACTTTTACAACAGCGCAAGATAATCTGCTTCGCTCATTACCCTATTTTTTTGCATTGCATTTATTGCATATATATATATATATATATATATATATATATATATATATATATATATTATGTATTTTAACACGATTCAATTGAGCATAGTTAAATTTGAATTATAAAATAATGGATTGCTAAGCTAACGTACTATTACTGCATACTAAATCAATACACTCTCGTTGCTCGTTAATTCTCTGAGATTAAAATGAGTGTACATAAATATTATTTTAAGAAATACAGAAAACGAATGTACAATATAGCCTATCAAATTTTCTGTGCATAAGAAGCTATTTTAATCTTACCTGTCCTCGATTTACTCAGACGTTACTGTAATAACATTATAGCATTATGTCCACCTAGAGAAACTACACTTTCCAATGGTGTAATAATAATTAATTATACAAATCGGTTAATTTAGCTTCTGATATTACTTCATACAAACACAGAAACATTCTCTGTAGGCTTTGTTTAATAGCTTTCGATTGTTGATGTCCAAGGCCCCTGTTTCGATTGTTGTTTTCCAAGGCCGCTTATAGACGAAGTCATTTGTTCTTAATTCATTGCACTGTCTTAGATGGCGTTATTTTAATTTTAAAACTCATTTATCTCATTAAATATCAGTCATATCAAAATTTTGTGAAGAATAAAACTTATCGGAAATCATTTTTAAAGAAACTTTTGTTATGTAACATTTTTTCACAAAAATCAATAATAAGCGAGATATTTCGATTTATTTAATTCAGACCCCCTTATAACCCCCCTTTTAAATAAAGTATTTTGAATGCCATATAGCCTAAATTCTAAGTTACAACGAACTTAATTTATATTCCAATTTTCATATAAATCAGTTCAGCCATTATCGCGTGAAAAGGTAACAAACATACAGACAGACATACAAACAAAAATTAAAAAAAAAGCGATTTTCGGTTTCAGGGTGGTTAATTATATATGTTAGGACCAATTATTTTTGGAAAATCGAAAATTACCAGAAAAATTTCGGCTACAGATTTATTATTAGTATAGATTTGCAAGTCAATGTAGATAAGACTGGATTAATCTTGCACAGGATAGGGGCCGATAGCGGGCTTATATGAGGGCGGCAATGAACCTCAGAGTTCTCTAAAAACCATTTGTAAGTAAGTGATAGGCTGTGTTACGAACAAGACCTAAAACTTAAAACTTGTGAACTTGATTATAATACCAAAAATAAAGATATGTCGCGCAATCAAAAAATCCTCTGTCACTTTCTTTCCTTGTATTGGAAATGATCACTTACAATGCCATTAATTTGGGAATATACCATTTTATAGGTGTCCTCTTTTGAATACTAGTATGTGGAATATAACCACCCTTCAATGTGCTCTACATTCGTGGAGGGTCTCTCGAGTTGGTATGCATGTGCGCTCCTTGCTCCCTCCTCCATATCACAGTCTACTATATATATAGTCGCGAAGCTCAATATGTAGTAAAAATGCAAACATGGGTAGTTGCCCACCACTAGGATCGCTACTATCGCCTCATCATCGCAGATCTCTCTCCTAGCAGACGACAAAATATGTTACACTTTCGTTGTCGTGTTCTTTTGGAAAAATTAACACCTCCCTTCCATTATTGAAATATTAAATGCATAAAGTTAATTTATTATTTTAATGAAGTATGTTAAATTCCACCATAAACTCGAAGATACCTGCAAGAAATAAGTTAATATAATTTTTGTTTGTGCAAAACGAACTGAAATTTACTATAATGGCTTCACTCATTCAAGATTATAGCGATAATGAACTATGAAACCAATAAATATTAATTTGCATTTCCCTTTACAACAATAATAATGGAAATATGAATTAATGGAGTAACTTACGTGTACCGGTACTCGTAGTGTAGGCTTACGTAGTTAACAAAGTGGGATGAGGTTAAGCAATAATAATCACACCAGAATTGGAAATAAAACGTGATCAATAAATTGTATTGTAACAGACTTTTTCGACTTCTCTAGTAAAGCAAAAAATAAAAATAACAACAAAATTAACAGCTATAATTAAAAACATATCCTTTGAAAAAAAAAAAGTAGGCCTAAGCAATAATAATCCCACCAGAATTGAAAATAAAACGTGATCAATAAATTTCATTAAAACAAACTTAATTTTTCTACGTCTTTAGTAAAATAACACATAAAAATAATAACAAAATTAATAGCTACAATTAAAAATATATCCTCTGAAAAAAAAAGTAGACCTAACCTTTATTTCTCTGGAAATTTAGCAGCCTAAGTGATAGAACTTTATCCGGTATCTAATGTCCTTTCGGTGAGATTGAAACATTTCATTGTGAAATTTAAGGATATAATGTATTCTAACAGTCACAAAGAACTTCAAAATTAAGAGTTTTGTTTCTGCACAGCATTCTTTTGGAAACCCAGGGACCTTTCTGAATCTTTCGGAAATCGGAAAAAGGATAACTCTGGCCTCTTTCTCTTACTGTTGCTACAATTTATAGCACTACAAACGTCTCCTCCTTGTCCCATATTATTATTCCAATTATTATATATTAGCCATTAACATTTTCATTACAACCAATAACGAACATTTCACAAGCATCAATGTGAAATACGCAACGAGCTAGCACTCGATAGAAATACGCCACAGTCCAAAGGCGACCATGGACAGTCTATTGTTTCTAGTTGCTAACCGCTTGGAGCGCTTTATCACGAGATTTGCAAAAAAACACCTCAAGGTTCGCGACTGTATATAGTAGACTGTGTCCATATTTTATCCGCGCTAGAATCCTTCCCTCGCTTCGGTTTTCTTTGCTCCATGTCCATAATTAAAAGCGTTTATATTCCTGTGACCCCCATTGCAACTGTGACGCCTCAAGTTGTTTTCGTCGTACAGAATCTTGCTTTTGTTTCAACTCTAAAAACATGCACTGACTTCAACACAAGAAGGAGCAATTTCCAACTTCTGCGGGACCTGGTGAACCTAGTATCCCATTATCCGCTTAAACGAAGTCAGAGCAATCTGTCTGCATTTTTCTAACGAAGGAGAGACATCTGTTGACATTTCGCTTAAACGAACACAGAGCCATCTGTTAGCACTTCCGTAAACGAAGACAGAGACTGAAGTTGAAAATTTTACGTTATTTTTGTCTCTCGAATTCACTTGTTTTTTTCCTCATAACTAAAAGCGTAAAGCTTGTAAGTTGCTACTGCTGTCACGAGTTTCCTAGTTATATAAGTTATTTTTGCTTTATTGTTCTATTTGGCTCAATCTATTTAAAATAAATTTAAGACTATTGTGGTCTTTCAGCAATTTGAAAGTCTTTACAAAGAGACCAGCTGTTGACCCCAGGAATATTGTATGTGATATGCTATTCATGAAGATTTGTATACAGGGTGTTTCAAAAATAGAGGGCTTAATTTCAGGTATGTATTCCCCACATGTAGACAATACAAAAAGTTCATTACAACATGGGTCCGGAAATGCTTGGTTTCGGAGTTATGGCCTTCAAAACAGTGATTTTCACTGGAACGTTTTTCTTCCCGAAGGTAGGTGCCATGTGAAGCAGTAATTAGGAGAGGGAGAGACCGATTTATTAGCGAAATGATATCTCCATATTTTTTTTGTTACACGTATTCGCGGGGATGTTCTGGCGACACACAGATGGTTCAAATTCTCTCGTCACTTGTCAGAATCGGACAGATTTAGGGCCACCTTGGGCAGGGTTCTGCATTGACACTCGTCGAGGCGTAAAATCAGAGAGTTAGACTGGACCCGTGGGAAAGCAACTGCAAGCTTGGGATTTTCCAAAGAACGGGGTTCTCCATAATCGAAAAACTAATTAGATGTTGTGGGAAATCCAAAGTCTAAATTTAGAGATGACGTCTTTCGCGCCCAATAAGAAGAGATCGTGGTTCAACTTATGAGGTCACTTTGGACCAATAGAGAATAGATTTTAGGCCGGTTAAGTGACGTAGTTTTTAACCAATAGGATAGTTAGTTTTAGCGTAGGGTAGGTTTTTATAAATAAGGGTGACGGGGAGCGGAGATGATCACAACATCTCATCGTGTCGGCGGCCCTACATACAGGGCACAATCACTACTCCTTTTCGTGTCGAAGGCCCTACATACAGGGCAGAATAACTACTTCGTTTCGTGTCGACAGGATAACTACTTTTCTTCGTGTAGACGGCGCGACATCTTTTTTTTGTGTCGGCGGCCCAACTTAATAGTCTTTCTTCCGGCGAAGACTCGATAGATAGAACTTTGTCATCGGCGAGACCACTCGTCAACGTTTAGGAGCTTCGATCATAGTGTACTGGACAGAGTATTGAATTTATAGTATCGGACAGAGCTTATTCAGAGCCGCCATAGAGTCGATACAGAAGTGCGACCAACGATTGAATTATAAGTCAGCCGGAAATACATACTCTAGGGTTTACCAAGTGAATACGACAATAAACTTATAGTTTTGGAGTTTACACTGCCTTTTATATAAGTAGCCGGCTTGATATTATTCCCGACATCATCCTACACCACAACCGTACCTCGGCTACCTTGAGCGAATCTCACGCAACACCGAGACGCACCCACCCTCACACGACAGAAAATATTAACAGAGAACACTCTGACAGTTAATTCCAAGGCAAAGGGTACATTGAGTGTTGTGTTTGGCGTTGTATTGTGCGACATGTACTCAAATCAGGAGCTGGCAGAAGTGCATTTCATGTACTGTAAGGCGGACGGCAATGCTGCGCTGGCTCGTCGTTTGTACCAGGAGAGGTACCCTGATCGATGGATAGGTAGCAGTGGTCCAATTGCTTGGCCTCCATGCTCACCTGATTTGAACCCTATCGATTTCTACTTGTGGGACCATTTTGGTGTATTCGTCTCCGGTGCCTGACATGAAATCCCTTTGTGGCAGGTTTTGAGGAAATACGCAATACTCCTGGACTTTAGAATCGTGTTCGCAGGGCCATGAGACATCGATGTGAAGCCTGTATTCGAGCAGAGGGTGGACATTTTGAACATCTGCTTTAAAGGCAACTGCCTGCGGGAAGAAAAACGTTCTGATGAATATCATTGTTTTGAAGGCCATAATTCGGAAACCAAGCATTTCCGGACACACGTTGTAATGAACTTTTTGTATTGTCTAGATATGGGGAATACATACCTGAAATTATGCCCTCTATTTTTTAAACACCCTGTATATCTGCTTTAAGTACATTTCTTCTGTATTCCCACTCTACCATTGCTTCATTATCTTATATTCTTGTTGCATACAAGTTGGAAGTGATATACTGTAACCACAGTCTAGTATATACAGTCACGAAGCTCAATACGTAGTAAATATGCATCCATAGATAGTTGCTAACCACTAGGATCGCTAATATCGCCTCATTACAGACAATGAGAAATATACCGGCACAGTCTTTTGTTCCTAGCACCCTCGCAACTCAAGCTTCGTGACTATATACTAGCCTGAGATGTAACTCAGTAGAATACATTTAAATAAAAAAAAGAACTTTATGCATTTTGTAATTAAGTACATGGTTAATTAGAAAATTAAATCTAAATGCGGGGTAATTTGGGAACAACGCATCGCTCACCGCAGTAGTGTTGCCGTACTTCCTAATGGCAGAAAATAAAGACAGTGTTAATCTTTTTATTCAATTTGCAAGAAAACCTTCCATTATTGAAAAACTGCAAAGGTATAAATAATTTATCATTTTCTCTAATACTAAAAGAAAAAATCAGAATCGTACGGATAGTAATTATCGAGTAAAACAGAGTTAAAATTTAGGGAAAAATGATTTTTACCTGAGAAAATTATTGATTTGGGATTAATATGGTATTAACATTTTTTGCTGTAATCTATCCAAGGAATAAGCTGTTAAAATGTACACAGTTACATTACTTGCACTCTGCATATTTTTAACTTGCTGTCATTTAAAATAGTCGTTAAAACATAATTCTGAAAGTTTGCTTAAATATGATTCGCTGAATCCTTTCTACAGGGTGATCCGTTTTCGTATGGATAAAATAAAAACACGGTAAAACATTTACTACTGAACTTTATTTGTTGAAACTTTGTGCATACAACACTGAAAGATGGGTGATTCCTCAACTCATAACGGTGATGCAATTCACCCCATGTCCGTTGTAACATAAGAGGGGTGATTTGTTGAAAAGCTTGAGTAATTTTTACTCTCAGATCATCAATGTTCCTGGGTTTCTGTGAATAGACAATGTCTTAAAAAAAAACCCTACACGAAGAATGTTATGTTTTTTATTTAACGACGCTCGCAACTGCAGAGGTTATATCAGCGTCGCCGGATGTGCCGGAATTTTGTCCCGCAGCAGTTCTTTAACATGCCAGTAAAACTACTGACATGAGCCTGTCGCATTTAAGTACACTTAAATGCCATCGACCTGGCCCGGAATCGAACCCGCAACCTTGGGCATAGAAGGCCAGCGCTATACCAACTCGCCAACCAGGTTGACTCTACACGAAGAAGTCAGGAGGGTTTAGATCTGGGGAGTTTGGGGACCAAGCCAAGAGATAGCTGCTTCTCGTACTGGGTTTCGCCTGCGACCTCCTGCATGTTTTTTTAACACAGAACCTGTTTCTGCAAATGTTCGATACCACAACATTATGGAATCGTATTTAGGTAGGCTACATTACGCACATCATACTCACTTTGAAATTCCCTTTGAACTCTTTTAACACTCTCAAATTTAACGTACCAAAGAACACATTGTGCCCGCTGTTGATTTGTAGTAGCCATTTTAATCATCTACGATTTTCATTTGTCCTTTCAGATTATGCTTTGTTGATTGTCATATATGGAAACGCCCATGTTTTAATCATAATATAACCAGCAAGAAATTTTTCCTACTATCATAATAGCTTTATAATAATAAATTAATATTATCCATACCCAAACGGATCAGACTGTATTTTTCAAACCTCAAATATTTCGCATAATCTTTAATATCATCTAATATTCAATAACTTTTCATTACTACTGCGTAGAATAATCAGGAATTGTAACCAAAATTGTAGTGATGTCGATGACAAAAAGAGTGAATGAATTCTTCTGAAAATGGAGGAGATTCGAGCTCCGGTCTGTAAAGAAAAGAAAGAACTTCTAATTAATACTTCACTTTTCTGTGCATAGAGCTGTGAGGAACAAGAAAGTAAAAAAATGAGATACTGCAAACAATGGATATGAAGGCATAATTACATGGCAGGGGATGTTGAATAATCACCACGAAAGTTCCAAGTAGACTAATGATTTGAAAGGAATTTCCTTTAAAGAGAACTAATGATTGCACAAAATAGACTAAAAAGAATTGCGTGAGAAATAAAACTGTAGTAAAATATCTAAAAATAAATTCAATAACTAACTTCTAAAGCAGAGAGACTTTCAAAAATAATTTGTTTTAATATACAGGGTGTATCATAAAATTCAAGACACAAACATTTTATTTCAGACAACATGGGGGGGGGGGAGACTTTTGAACGGGAGTTCATCAGTTGAGCGCAAGAGAAAATTTTACCTGAACTGAATGCATCAGTTGAGGGCGGCGGTCAGTTTTGGGCTGCATCAGTTGAACTCAGCGGTTAGTTTAACACGAGCCACAGCAAATTCCCTTCCCATTTTGACAATTAACTAATTGTAACTTAACTCAAGTACGGAAGTTAAACCATATTTAATTCGTTTGAATGTCACCAAATTAATACACATTTTAAAATAGAGTCAATTAATTTAATTCCTAATCAAGTCATCACGGCCTTCTGAATCATAGTAAAATAGTAATTCCGAAGGCCATGTGTCTTGTTAATGTAGGCACTGGCCTTCATAGTGAATTCATTTGTTCTATTGCAACAATAAAATGTCATCAGAAATGGAGGCGAAGAAGAGAGCGAGGGGTAATAATTTTAAAGAAACTAAAACATTTATTACTGCAGGTAATCTCAAAAAATATAAAAACCATCGAAAATACTATGGAAGCAGATGCAAGAAAATATAGTGCAAGAAGCAAAATGGAAAGACGATAGATTTGCGCTATTTCAGTGCCTCAAATAATATTGCACAATAAATTTGTTTTTTATATTACCTCAGTTGCTGTATTGTAGGCACTGCCTGCTGGATCACATCCTATGGCAGCCATAGGATGCGATCCAGCAGGCAGTGATTGTAGGCAACCGAAGATTAATGCGACATTTCTTTAACAAATGAATAAAGATAATAATTCTTTAATAATAATAATAATAATAATAATTCTTTATTTATACTGGCAGAGTTAAGGCCATAGGGCCTTCTCTCACACTCTGCCAGGTCACAAAGTATACAAGCAGTTAAAATTTAACAAAAAGTTAAAGAACAGAATACCTAACATATTATAAAAAAAATAAATAATAATAATAATAATAATAAAATCGACACTAAGCAACATGAAAATAATACAATAATAGAAAAAAGGAAAGTAAAATACATTGGAATATAGTGAAAGCAACTCAAATGGTTAATATGGAAAAACGTAAGGAAGAATATATCAAAATGGAATGTAATAAAATAATGATAAAAAAAGAAAAGAAATACGAAAATTAAATAAAATTCACGATAAAAAGGCTATGATAATAAATTCATCGGCTGATAAAGAGAACAAAAAGGGGAAAGGAAGGAAAAACAAATATATAGCCTATATTTTTACAAAACTATGGCAGAGAAAAGGACTTATAACTGAAAGGAATCTAATTCAAAAAGTGCAATTTTAATTTATTTTTGAAACTAGACAATGTCCGACAGTCTCTGACATGTTGTGGTAGAGAGTTCCAGAGATGAGCTGCAGAGATGGTGAAAGATGAAGAGTAGAAGGATGTTCTGTGTTTAGGAATGGAGAGTGTGATATGGTGTTGTGAACGAGTATCTATTTCGTGATATGAGGACAAATGTTGAAAACGAGAATCTAGGTAGCTAGGGTTAGAGGTGTGAAGAATATTGAAGAGTAAAGTGAGAGAGTGAATATTTCTTCGCTCTTTGAGACGGACCCAGGACAGATATAATTTAATTAGGAAAGTACTTCATAATCATCACCTGGAAATTCTAAATCGTCTTCTATCCTATTCAAAATATTAAATGCTGATTTTAATTTGGCTAAACCGTATTTGGTAATCTTTATCGACATTGTCCATTATATTAAAATAATTTTCTCTTTTGAAAATTATCTTAGCCGGTCTTGGCAAAAAAAAAAAAATCATTAAATATGAAAACCATCATTCTCGCCATGATGAAAATTATGCTTAATGCAGACTTAATTATTTAAATGACAAAATATTAACTTAAATGTATTTCAATTAGAGCTTGAAACCCAGTTTTTACTGGTAAAATGCATTGTCCCTTTTAGTGTCAATTAAAAAGACTTGAAGTGATAATTAAAGTTAAATATGTTTGGCGAAATGGGGCCATAGCTTAATTATTGCAGTTTATAGTGTCATCAATGAGCTAAATTGAGAATTTAATTCTATTTATCGATATTGGCTCCTTATTTGGACAGTTCTTTCTGACGTCCCGTCTCTCTTGTTTATCCGGTCGTTACAAATTCTTCTAAAAGGAAAACATGATTCACAACAGATTTACTTTGTAGGCCAGCCATAAAAGATTTCCGTTTCTTAGCCAGATTTAAGAACGCTTAGTGAATGATGCAAGAAATTGCACAAGGCTTTTAGTATAATTAATTCATAGAAAGTTACCGTGCGCTATATTTCAAGTCTCTAGTACTTTATCGCTACAATTGTAAAAACTTTCTTTTCTTTGATGCTAGGAAATAAAAATCTTTATTACCTCCTTTTGCGTGTAAATTACTTCTGATAAGATTTCGTACAAAATCAGATTACTCCTGTAGAAAACAGAACTCAGGTAATATATACACAATGTTCGTTAGATAAAGTGCGACTAGAAGCACAAAGACTCTAACGTCATTTTAAGATACAAGCGACTCGACAGAGGTGCAAATAAATACAAATGAGAACTGAATAACTTACTATGTTACAATGTGATTCCCTAACCTTGCATTTATAATCTCATAATTAGGGTGCTACATTAACAAAATTGTTTATATTTTCAACCATCTTATAATTATGTAGAATACGAAACCATTTTTTTCGTTACTTAAAGACGCTGTATCAACTACTGGATTATGGAATTCGTGACAATAAGACGGTATTTGCGAGATAAGGCCGAGAATTCGCCATGGTTTGCCTGACATTTACCTTATATTTCTGGGAAAATCTCGGAAAAAAAAAACCAACTAGATTATCAGCCCAAAAGGGAACCGAACTCGCGCCCGAGAGCAACTCCAGATCTGCAAGTAAACGCGCTACCGCCTGACCTACGCCTATAGCCATTACTAAACAATGATTTACTAGAGCAAGAGGGTAGATAATGCGTAACTATTTTGTATACGAATGTATCTATACCTGCGCTGTGACGTCATTATGTATTTCGAATCAGGCAACTTCATTCCAACTAGGTAGCTGAATTACGAAGCATTGTAATTGAGATCACAAATAAAACAAAATCCGTAAAAAAAAAAAACAGATCTTCCCACTAGATGGAAGGTAGGTCAATATTCTTTCCCTACAGTCCTGTATTTCAGTACCAATTTTAACTACAGCTTTGATCCACCAAGATCAGATATTAGTAGCGCGTTCGCCTGGTGATCCGGAATAGCGCTCGGGCGCGGGTAAAATTTAGTTTTCTAAACCTGGGCTGTTGTTTTATTGAGGACCACAATTATATTTAACTAGTTTCGATTGCTCGATTTAATGATGCTAAATACTGCGTCCATTTTTAACTGTGAGAGAAACGATCGACCACAAATTTAGTGAAAATACAATGTACGAAAGTTGGTAGAGGTTGTACAATATAGGTCCTCGTAATAGTACCTAAACGCCTTGCTGATGCGGCAACTTCTCCGACGGAGCTCTGACATTTTTAGCCTAATCGCTATTCTGCAGGCGCACATAAAAGTGATATGTGTGTGATCTTACTGGTACTATACTGAGGACGCCATAAAAGCGTTTGAAGCTTCCTCCGCAGTGTAATGAAATTTCTGATATACGATTATCAGCAGATGGATGGTGATAGGACTGCGATTCATAGTTCGTGGCTATGTTAACAAAACCCTTTTACGGCGAGACTTTAAATCAGGATAAAGGATATTTCGTCATTAAGATACACATTAAATGCATTCAATATGAATTTTACTGCTTCTGATTTAAAACTAGGATCTGTTTGTTGGTTCTTACTTGCGTCGTTCTCCTGAAATGTGCAAATTTAAGTGCAATTTGATTTCACCAATTGCATTTATTTATGGGTTTATTTAACGCTTCGTTTAATAGCTATTCTACTTAACAAGGATGTAGTTTCCGATAGACATAAATTTAAAACAAATGTGTCATAAAATATTAAAGAAACTAGTCAAAGAATATTCATTAATTCATAGTTTTCTGCCCAAGGACAGACCTTTCACTGCAAACTCAATTCCTCCATTTGTTGCTATTTTCCGCTTTCCTCTTAGTTTCGGTATACGATCCATATATGAAGAATCCACTGCAAGGATGATGGATGTCACTTTCTTGTCGAAAATGAACCAAGACTGTCAATGCATAGCTTAAGACATATAGAATGTACATAGAGAGTTACATGGCATTAACACTGATAGTCATTGTGCAGTAATGATCGGAAAATCACAGTTAAGCTTTGAGCGCTAAGCATTTCAAACTTTCAATTGCTTCTCCTGAAAAATGTATTCCAAATGACATCCATCATTCTTGCAGTGGACGCTTCAATTATTATATCTTAATTTCGTGTATCATCTGGTCCACACCTGTGGAGTAACGGTCAGCGCGTCTGGCCGCGAAACCAGATGGCCCGGATTCGATTCCCGGTAGGGGCAAGTTACCTGGTTGAGGTTTTTTCCGGGGTTTTCCCTCTACCCAATATGAGAAAATGCTGGGTAACTTTCGTGTTGGACCCCGGCCTCATTTGACCGGCATTATCACCTTCATCTCATTCAGACGCTAAATAACCTTAGATGTTGATAAAGCGTCGTAAAATAACCTGCTCTATCATTTGATATCTTCCTTTACCACGAGATTTTTTCCTTTCATCTTTCCTTCAAGTGCATCCTTCAGTAGGCAGTTTCTTCTCAGCCAGTGACCCAACCAATTCCTTTTCCTCTTCCTGGTCAATTTCAGCATTATTCTTTCTTCACCCACTTTCTCCAGTATAGCTTAATTTCTTATTTCGTCTGTACATTTCACACGCTCCATTTTTCTTCATATCCACATTTCAAATTCTTCCAGTCGTCCCCATACAACGCAACACTCCACACAAAGGACTTCACTCGTCTTTTCTTTAGCTTTTCCACAGGTGCGCAGAAAATGCTCCTTTTTGTATTAAAAGCATCCTTTAGCATTGCTTCATAGTCTAATCTTGTTACTACTGTGGGACTCCTTACTGGGCTGGAAATGTAATACTTACTTACTTATGGCTTTTAAGGAACCCGGAGTTTCATTGCCGCCCTCACATAAGCCTGCCATCGGTCTCTATCCTGAGCAAGATTAATCCATTCCCTACCCATATCATATCCCACCTCCCTCAAATCAATTTTAACATTATCCTCCCATCTGCGTCTCGGTCTCCCCAAAGATTTTATTCCCTCCAGCTTATGGTTCCGTACCAAGCTGTTTTTTACGGTGATGGGTGTTAGACCTTCGCCCAACCCCCAAGCTGGAGAGCCACCCCTTATCGGCTCTCCACGACTACTTATTCAATATATTCGCAGCTACCCTCCATATCTGGAGGCCGTCTCCTCTATCCGGAATGTGAGGACGCGCCATGCCGTGGTGGGAATGTATTAATAATAATAATAATAATAATAATAATAATAATAGTAATAATAATAATAATAATAGTAATAGTAATAACAGTAATAATAGTAATAATAGTAATAAGGAGAATAAGTTTATTTATTTATTTTATTTACTCACTCATTAATTTAATTTATTTTATTTATTTTGTTTATTTTATTTATTTTATTGATTTGCTAATCAACAGCGGTTTGCCACTAATAGGATAGCATAGTAAATAACATGGAAAGGAGAGTCAATCAGAAAAGTAGCATTAATAAAACAGGACACGAGAAAATAATACTGGGAAACCGTTGTTAACGTGAAGCTGGATGGAGATTACAATCAATTTGTAGAATTCCAGGTATGTACTAGTATTTTTATTATGGAACAGTTATTTATATATAGGCTACTATATATACTGTATAATCTTAAAGTCACAAGTAATTGCATTTTGCAATTCATGTTTTACAAAATAAACTGCAATTGTTAATTTTAAATAACAATATAATCTAACCTTATAATTTGATAGCCATTCATATTTTTATAGGTCATGCTTTTTTTATCAAGAGAAAATACGTGTTTAACCAATTGACATTGACTTCGTGAAGCGTTAAAATATTTTGAAGATTTTTCTATATTTTTCCATGTGGCAATACATCGTCCAAAAATTCTGCAATTTTTTAGACAACTTTAAACTGAACACAAATCAACAAATACTCAGAACTGAGCCTTGTACAGATCATACTCAGAATTAAAGGAGAAAGATCTTATAAAAATGAGAATGTACTAGCGTTTATTCTTACCAAATATGAGTAGTCTATATATTCTGTACAAGATGGACTCTTGAGTACGTATACTGTACCATTTTTCCATTTTATGAGTATGTAATCAAAGATACTCAAATGTTTTTATTCTTACTAACAAGAGTATTTACTTAAAAAATCTAGTTTATACTATATACTGATCTTGCCCATAGACTACAGCGTGTTCACAATATCTACGTTCGTTTCGTTTGTAACATTATAAAATTCTATCATGTAACACCGTCACTACAATTGTCATGGAGTCCACTTAAAGAAAGAAGATTCTTCAACTCTCTCTTATTACTATTTAAAATCATCCACACCTCCACACCCTCTTACCTAGCATCTCGTTTTGTTTACCTTTCACTACCTCGAACCCGAAACATGTACCTTCTCTCTATTCCTCTGCACAGAACATCCTTCTACTCATCATCTTTCAGCATATCTATTCCACGCCTCTGGAATTCTCTCCCTGACCATGTCAGAGACTGTCGGAGAATATCAAAATTCAAATTTAAATTAAAAAATCACATTCTGGTTCATGGAATTGCTTGTTGAACACCTGTCAGGTTGCACAACTTCGGCTTAACCCAGATATATAATAAATATTGTAACTATGCTGTTGTAAAATTGGCAGTTAATATATAATTTATTATTATTATTATTATCATTATCAGTTATCACTATCATCATTGCTATCTCTGTTTTTCTTTCTTTTTTCCTTGTATTAGCTGGATGAGAGCTCTATTGTGTTCTTTAGACCCTGTTGACCCTCTATAGGGTCTCTTCTCTTTTTTATTATCTTCATATATTACTTAATCATTTGTGTTTGTATGCCATTTAGTAGGACTTTGCTAATCAACATTTTATGTCTTGTCACCCATATGTATTCTCCAATTAGTATATTAACTGAATAATATATCTCAAGTAAATTAATCGTCCAATTTGTCTCGGGCATTTTAGGTCTTATAAATTGTGTGTGTGTGTATTCCCCTTATGATATGTAACTGATTTTGATTATGTGTAATTTTCTACTTTATTTTATATATTATGTAACTGATCTTGACTATTTGTAATTTTATATTATGTAACTGATCTTGTCTATTGTAATTTCCTACTATATTTTATGTAATTTCTAAGGTATTTTCTTTTGTGTTGTTTTGTAATCAAATTTTGTATCTCATGTATATTATTGAAACCTGGTTGAGTGGAAGAGAAGGCCTAATGGCCTTAACTCTGCCAGGCAAAATAAACCTACTACTACTACAAAATAAACCTACTACTATAGGGCTTTAATTTAATTTGTATTATTTTCACCAGCGTCTGTATTTCTTTTTTGTATTTATATGTGCTATCTGGTGGGATGGAAGAGAAGGTCTTATGGCCTTAATCCTGTCAGATTAAATAAATTAATAAACAAATAATAATATACTCATTTTCATTGTTATCACCCAATAGCTGAGCTTCTAGTAGAACGTTGTTGGTTCCTGGATAGGATGTAGTGTGTCTGTACTAAGTTGAACGTAGAAGCTGGTGGAATTGAAACCGGTGTGGGAGCATCGCTGTTAATAATTATTACGTCCCAAATTGATATTCAATTGCTGACTACGGCAACACATTGTTGTGAGAAATGAGTCCCTGGAGACTTTTTCGCTATTTTGTTCCTTTTAACCCTTTGGTGTGCGAATAATTCAATTGCGAAAAGTTTATCTTGTTTTGTGTGCGTGTGGAGGGACAGAGAGGGAGCGTCTGTGGTGCAAGTAGTGGAGCGAGGAGAACAACTCGATTACGGTAACCCTATTCTTCGGAACGTAACATCATTTTGTTTTAAGTTAGATAATCGTTCACCCAACAGAAAACCCTACAGCACGCTATATTATTAACACAGACAATGCAGACCGCTGCACCGCTCTCTGGTATTGCTGCTCGCGTTGGCTTGTGGGAAGAAAAGTCTCTCCCTATTTTCACGATCGAGATGTGTGTAGCGGTGTGAGGGAACAAGCGTTATATAGGCTAAGATTAAAACTAGGTCAAATCCAGGAAAAGTGCAACCGTCTAGATTCCGTTGGCGATTTGAAACACATGAATTTACTTCGAGCGAATTGAACATGAATTGAATTTTTTTTAAAGGCATAAGTCATCATAGTTGACACTTTCATTTTTGTCGTAGTTTCGAAAGTAGGCCTACATTGATAAACCCATCGTTTCGTTTGAAAGCGGGCCATTAACATTTTTCGTTGACTTGCTAGAGCAGGCATGTCAGAAATGAGGATCGAAAAATCGAAAAAGAATTGGGAGGACAAATTTAAAAGGTACGCAAAACGCGTCCTTGCAAGGGGTTGGGGGCTGTACAAAACTAAGTATGTGAGCTCCAAGCCTGTTGGCCACTAGTCTCACTAGAGGCATTCATTGTGCATTTATGTGCGCGGATCGCCGGTCTGTGCGGAATGCATCATTCAGGCGTTGCTCTTACCAGTTCTTAGCTGGAGGGGTGTACAATAATCTATTCTGCGCTTCTAGTGTTGGATTAAATAGGCATCTGTACATCATAAACACACTTAGCAGAAGGAAAGAAAAACACAGTTATTATCAGTGTCCACATTTGATACTTGTAATACAAGAAACATTAGGCTTAGTCAGTTATACTTCATAAAGTAGTGGTTTGTAAAGCATAATTTATTAACATGATTTTTATATATTATTTGAAGAAAAATATATTGCAGTAATTTCGAAACAACAAAAACGAACAAGTATTTCATTTTACTTAGTAGGTACTAATTATTTTAAAGTAATAGACTGTACTCTTTCATTGTTTCTCAAGCATTATTATTTATTGGGACCATTGGTACACAAATATTGAAGAAAATATTATACTTACAATTAATTACATGCAGTAGAACATTGTGAAGTTTTTACACTGAAAACATTTCCTTACTGTATGTCAATAGAAATTAACAATAATATTAATAAATAATATAAATGGTATATTATTTCAATGTACCGAAGTACATATGATATTTTCATGCAGCTATTCTGCGTCATCATACGATGAAAGAGTAATGGAACGGAGAAAAATTCTCTCCGGCGCCGGGATTTGAATCCGGGTTTTCAGCTCTACGTGCTGATGCTTTATCCACTAAGCCACACCGGATACATACTCTTTCATTGTATGATGACGCAGAATATCTGCATGGAAATATCATATGTACTTCAGTACATTGAAATAATATATGATATACGTAAATCACGAAGTGATTTAAGACGGCGCTTATTCCGTCGGATCCCGGCCAACTAGTCACTCATAACGAGTGCACCTCAGCACATGTGTGGACTTCGGTCCTACGTTCATAGACATCTATGACGTAGTGCAGAGGGCGGACATTAGAGGGAACCCAAGAGTTGGAACTCAATCAGAGACAATTCTGTCCGACGTCGGGATTGTATCCGGTGTGGCTTAGTGGATAAAGCATCAGCACGTAGAGCTGAAAACCTGGGTTCAAATTCCGGCGCCGGAGAGAATTTTTTTCCGTTCCATTACTCTTTCATCGTAATATAAATGGTGATAATACACATTGGCTACTTCATAGTGGTCGTGTAATATTCAATAAGGTGGGCGAGACCTCATATATAATGAATATGTGATGTATTAACTGTTAGCAGTTGTCACAAACTGATGTTGAATATGGCCATAAAGTCATTTAAATATGCGCTCCTGCATGTATGACTTACATTGTCTAAAGTGCAGGTAGTAAGTCCGTAAAACATTACGAGAGGAGTTCGGCCGGCGCCGTGGATCGTGTCCCGGCATAGCTCAGTTGGAAAGAGCACTCAGCGCGTAGAGCTGAGAGGTCCCGGGTTCGATTCCCGGTGCCGGAACGAATTTTTCTCGTATTAAATGGTGATAATACACATTGGCTACTTCATAGTAGTCGTGTAATATTCAATGTGGTGGGCGAGACCTCGTATATAATGAATATGTAAAATATAAATTAAGCTTAGAATTTAAATTCACATATAGTATATTTGGAAAACTTTGAGAGCAAGTATCGACAAGTCGGGAGCGTTACTTAAAGAAATTAGAAGTGTAGTTCACAAGCTGTGACGCGATGACATTCTCTTTATGTCAGGTTTAAAGATTTATTAATGTAAGTATATTAGCATAATATAGATGGAAAATTTGCCATTATATATTTTTCCAGAAAATTTTTCCGCCTTGCAAATAGTTGCTTTCTCCGCTCCTTACAACCTCAAGAGCCTCACATGTATTCCTCACTATATTCTCATCACTTAGCAGCTTATGAAATAGAAGTCGTCAGTCGCCTAACCTTTGATGCCTGTGTTAAGGGGAGAGGATGGTATTTTTTAAAACGTTTTTCCTATTTGGTGTAAAATATTAATTTTTTGTATGTAGAGAGCTTATATCTGTAGAAACTCAACCAAATATAAATACTTTGAAAAAAATATTTGGGGGCCTAAATTTGAAAAAAAATATATATATACCCAATGCAGGAGTGTACTAAAACCGATATATCTAAACCATTTTTAAAGATAGATTCAAACTTTTTTTGCAATGTATTTGCAAAAGCATATTCTACAAATTGTCTGTAACAGAATTTTGATATTAGTCCCTACGTTTGTAAAACAAACAATTAATATTTAATAACAATTTTCTGATTTCCTTTCTTGCAAACAAACGGACGTATTTTTAAAATGAAATAAATTAACAAAATTCTGTTACAGAGAAACTTTTCCTAATAGTGTAAAGAATGTGTGTTCTAAATTTCATGCATGTATCTTTAATAGTTCAGAAATTATATCCAAAACCGATAAAAGCTGGCGTGTGATTTAAAAATCCATAGCGCAGGAAGTTTAAAAATGAGTCTCAACATCCGATAAGGGCACAAATACCCACAAAATGTTATGCAATGCATTCCATACATATCAAAGAGTATTTTAAAGAAAAATTTTTTTTTTTTGAAAATGTAATTTACCGGAAACAACAGTAAAAGTGGGCGAGTGATTTAAAAATCCATAACGCAGGAAGTTTAAAAATGGCGACTCAACATCCGATAAGGGCACAAATACCCACAAAATGTTATGCTATGCATTCCACACATATCACAGAGTATTTTAAAGATTTTTTTTTTTTTTTAATTTACTCATTTTTCACCAAACATACTATCCTCTCCCCTTAATACAGACTCCAAAACAACGCCATTGTCAATTTCGTTTTGCCGCGAGAGTACTGATTAAGAAATAAGCGCTGGTGAAGATCATATTTTGAGAACTTTACTCATCTGATCTAAACTGTCACAAGGCTCTTACCTCGACATGGGTTGATGAAAGCCTTTCATTTTAAAATAATTATTGTTGGCTGAAGGAAAACATAACAATTATGTTATATGATTCGTGATTCCTCTTCTTCGTTATATCTGTGGAGCCCTCACTTTATTTTTCATAACGCATTCACAGTCACAGCTCAATCAGCACACGTGCTGATCTGAGTTACGGAAACAAATGCTGGCCTGCTGCTACAGATATTGTACAGCCCTGACGCACGCCCCTCCAACTTGATTCACTCCCTCCAGGTAGGGGAATAGGAACTGCACATTGCACAGACACAGCTGTACAATGTGCAGGGTTTTGACATGCCTGTGCTAGAGCAACGGTGACCAAACAGGGTATCGTGATTACAAATTTTGTTCAAATTCATTTTTTGAAGTGTTAGCCCAATTTATTTTATTGCCATTTACTACCAAATATCTATAACTAATCTTAACAATGTCCCACGCCGTAGCGTCGTGGTCTAAGGCATCCTGCCTAGGACTCTCGTTAAGGAATGCGCGCTGGTTCGAGTCCTCGTGGGGGAAGAAATTTTCTCATGAAATTTCGGCCATTGAATGGGACCGGTGCCCACCCAGCATCGTGATGCATTTGGGGAGCTACGATAGGTAGCGAAATCCGGTTGCGAATGCCAGCTATAACGGCTGGGGGGGATCATCGTGCTAACCACACTATACCTCCATTTTGTTTGGATGATCGTCCACCTCTGCCTTCGGCATGTGGACGTGAGGCCAGTTGCCGGCTGGTCGGTCTGGGCCTTTCACGGGCTGTAGCGCCACGGATAAAAAAAATCTTAACAATCTCGTTTTCTTCCATTTGAGCTATTCCATATGAAATCGATCAGTAAAAAAAACCTCCCATTTTTATACCCTGATTTTTTTCCCTATTTATACAAGGTGCTGAGGAGAGTGCATTTGCAAAAATATACTATCGAAAGTCAAACGGTTTTCGTATTGTTGAGCGACAAATTTAGCGTATTTTAGAAAAACAAGCCTCTTTCAGCGCTCAGAACTCTGGAACCATTTACTGAAGAACATTGAACGAGAGCTCATTTTGAAGCTGACATTTGGTAGGTTATGATAAGAAGTAATCCTTATTTTTATTGCATACAGAGAGAGAGATAATCTGATTTTACTTACTTTTAGGCTTTTTGCCCATTTGTAAAAATGTAAAAAAATATTGAGGAAAAACCTTGCATTGTTAAGAGGGATTCGGCATTGTTTGCTTAGTGGCTCGGCAATAAGTTTCGAGGGTATTAAATAAATTATTTTCACACGTCTAGACTTGAACGGCGCAGCACCGCACGCACTGGCCGAGAGCTGAAGATAAGCGAGCGTTAGGCGTCATTTTACTCCTGTGTTTATGAAAACCTGTGATAAAGCTAGCACAGCCATGACTGCTAGACGAAACATCACGTGTTTATGTGTACTGGCCTTGCTTCCCTCGGCTATCTCCCGCCTCACAGTCAGCTGGTTAGCTCACGCGCGTACTATTTATTTTCTTTATTTGGTATTTTCAATACTTTCTTATCAACGTACCACCAGTAAAAAATATGTGTTTATTTGTAATTTCAATGCGGAATCTAACCACATATTTTAAAAATATTTTTTCATGGGCAAAGGCGTCTTAATGAAGAAAATCTAAATTTCTCCATTTCCATAAAAAGTAAGAAAAACTGTTTACATGTCAATATAAACTTTAACTTTTCAGCATCAAAATAAACCATGATTTTGATCATCGAGTGAAAGGGTTTCGGAGCCGCAACAGTTTAAAGTTGCTAATTTTATGAAAATACGATAAATTTGAATATTTTTAATTTAACTATGAAGTTCTGATGCCTCAAATTCTGCACAAAGCATTCTATCACAGTTGTCTACGGACAGAAAAAGTTTCATTTTATTTAAAAACTAGCCGTACCCGTGCGCTCCGCTGCACCCGTAAGAAATAAATATAAAGTAATTACATAATTAAAATAGGACATTTGATCGAGGGAATATTCGTGTTTGATAGAAGGATAAATCGTTTAATATGTTACTTAATTTAAATTATATTTAATTTTTTTTAAATGGAATCATTTTGGTCCACAGAGCACTCATTTGGTGCAATGACAATTCATTTAACATGTTTCTTAATTTTTATTACATGTATCCATAGTTCAATGAACATTGAGATCATTTACATTTAATGTGTATACTTTATTTTACTTGTTATATGTTTCCATAGAATTATGGTAATAATTTAATTTTAACTCTTGTTTTCTACGTATTCAGTAAATGGCGCTTGGTCCACTATGGTTCTGAATCCTTCAAATAACTTAAATTATATTATATTACATTATATTATATTATATTACATTATATATTATTATATTATATTATATTATATTACATTACATTACATTACATTACATTATATTATATTATAAAAAGTGTGTTGATAGCGGATGTACCCCGATAAGTAGGTTTTCAATTTGTTATGGGGGCTCTTGAATCTCAGGAGAAACAAATTTTATTTTACAACAGGGCAACATAATCTGCTTGGCTCATTACCCAAATTTTTTACATTGCATTTAATGCATATGTATTTTATGTATTTTAACTCGATTCAATTGAGCATAGTTAAAATTTGGATTATAAAATAATGAAATGCTAAGCTAACATATTATTGCTGCATACTAAATCAATACACTCTCGTTGTTCGTTAATTCTCTGAGATAAACATTATTTTAAGAAATACAGGAAACGAATACACAGAATAGCCTATCAAGTTTTCTGTGCATAAGAAGCTATTTTAATCTTACCTGTCCTCAATTCACTCAGAAGTTACTGTAATAACACTATAGCATTATGTCCATACAGAGAAAATACACTTTCCAATGGTGAAATAATAATTAATTATACAAATCGGTTAATTTAGCTTCCGATATTTGTTCATACAAACACAGGAACATTTTTTGTAGGCTATGATTCATAGCTTTCGATTGTTGTTGTCCAAGGCCCCTTATAGACGAAGTCATTTGTTTTTTAATTCATTACACGGCCTTAGATGGCAGTTATATTAAAACTCATTTATCTCATTAAATATGAGTCCTATCAAACTTTTTCGACGAATAAAACTTATCGGAAATGATTTTTAAAGAAAGGTTTGTTATGTAACATTTTCCATAAAAATCAATAATAAGCGAGATATTTCGATTTATTTAATTCAGGCCCCCTTATAACCCCCCTTTTAAATAATGTATTTTGAATGCTATATAGCCTATAATCTAAGTTACAACGAACTTAATTTGTATTCTAATTTTAATCGAAATCCGTTCAGCCATTATCGCGTGAAAAGGTAACAAACATACAGACAGCAGACAGACAGACATACAAACAAAAATTTCAAAAAAGCGATTTACGGTTTCAGGGTGGTTAATTATATATGTTAGGACCAATTATTTTTGGAAAATCGAAAATTACCAGAAAAATTTCGGCTACAGATTTATTATTAGTATAGATTGCAAGGTCAATTTTCTCTATATTTCGGTCGATTTGAGATGGAATAGCCCATTTGCAAAATTCTAAACCAAAATTTTGCTATTCTTACCTTGATTTCTCCCCTACTGTTACACCTACCACATTCGAACGTTGTTGTTCTCCTGGACGCCGAATTGGGAAGTTGTAAAACTCTTTACAATATTTATCTTGTATTCTATTTTCCCAGCTATACTATAGTACCCCCATATCTCAATGCCATAGAATATTGAGAGTTTTTATGTGGATGTTAATAATATAATTGCAGTCTCCGTTGGTGTAAATTACCTTCTACAGAAATGAGTGCCTGTTTTGCCTAAGGGAACCTGGTTGTGGCCTAATACCGTAGCTGTACGACCAAAAGACAATTTGAACATCTTAATAGAGACGAGAACGGAGCATTGGTAAACAGCCCCTGGGAGTTAGCTAACCTCTGCCCCACCCTTTCAAGTAGAGTTTTTTAAGGGACTCGGGAAGGGGTGAAAACACAGGAGTTGTAATGAAACAGACGCAGACGACAGCTGGCGTACTCTAGAGGCGAATTGCTAATTGAGTTTCCAAATGAACGCGAGGTGGCGGTAATAGGAGGAGGGATGAAAAGGGTGGCTTTTGGATGAGGAGACGTCTGGCCTGGGTGGTTTACAGAGCTTGAGGAGCGAGAGTGGGAGTACGCGCCAGAAATTCGCGAGACTTTCAGGAAAAGGGTTACAATGAGGTCGAATAGATTTCATAGGACTTACTACTGACATGAAAAGCATTTACACCGCCGATGTCATCCACCCAATCCTCTTGCAGCTAACTTTTCTCTTTACACCTTGGAGGAAGGTTGCAGGGAATGGGAAAGGCCACTCTGTAGGAACTAGTAAGTGAATTAGAGAACAGGTACACACAGGGACCTTAACGCTTGAAATGAGATTCGCTCGAGGTTTGAGAAAACATAATAAACCTATTGACAACAGGCATGGGCACAATGGAGGGGAGGCAAAATGACCGAATTCACGCCTTGCACAATATTTCGGACGAAGCTGCTGTGTTTATATCAACGAGACCCAGAAACAAAATTTGGGCCACCTGAATTTTCAAAGTTCCTGTTATAATATACTGTTTAGTGCTTACTGAGCAAACATAGCACACATTGAATTGATATTTTAGCCACTTACTGCTAATAAGTACTAAATTCACCCTATCAAAATCTATACTAATAATAAATCTGTAGCCGAAATTTTTCTGGTAATTTTCGATTTTCCAAAAATTATTGGTCCTAACATATATAATTAACCACCCTGAAACCGAAAATCGCTTTTTTGAAATTTTTGTTTGTATGTCTGTCTGTCTGTATGTTACTTTTTCACGCGATAATGGCTGAACGGATTTCGATGAAAATTGGAATATAAATTAAGTTCGTTGTAACTTAGATTTTAGGCTATATGACATTCAATATAAATTATTTAAAAGGGGGGTTATAAGGGGGCCTGAATTAAATAAATCGAAATATCTCGCTTATTATTGATTTTTGTGAAAAATGTTACATAACAAACGTTTCTTTAAAAATAATTTGCGATAAGTTTTATTCCTTGAAAAAGTTTGATAGGACTGATATTTAATGAGATAAATGAGTTTTAAAATTAAAATAACTGCCATCTTAAGGCCGTGTAATGAATTAAAAAACAAATGACTTCGTCTATAAGGGGCCTTGGACAGCAACAATCGAAAGCTATGAAAGATAGCCTACAGAGAATATTTCTGCGTTTCTATGAAGTAATATCGGAAGGTAAATTAACCGATTTGTATAATTAATTATTAATTCACCATTGGAAAGTGTAGTTTCTCTAGATGGACATAATGCTATAATGTTATCACAGTAACTTCTGAGTGAATCGAGGACAGGTAAGATTAAAATAGCTTCTTATGCACAGAAAACTTGATAGGCTATTCTGTATATTCGTTTCCTGTATTTCCTAAACTAATTTTTATGACCAAATGAGTGGTCTCTGGATCAAAATGATTGCATTTTAATTTTTTAATTCAATTTAAATTAAGTAACATAATAAACGATTTATCCTTCTATCAGACACGAATGTTCCCTGGATCAAATGTCCTATTTTAATTATATAATTAAATAGAGACGTAGATGGGAGGATAATATTAAAATGGATTTGAGGGAGGTGGGGTATGATGATAGAGACTGGATTAATCTTGCACAGGATAGGGACCGATGGCGGGCTTATGTGAGGGCGGCAATGAACTTTCGGGTTCCTTAAAACCCATTTGTAAGTAAGTAATTACTTTATATTTATTTCTAACGGATGCAGCGGAGCGCACGGGTACTGCTAGTTATTAATATATCTGCAATATTATGGGCATAGGGCTTATTATTTTTTGACGGTAAAGATTGGTATAAGCTCTATGCCCGTAATGTTTCATATACAGGTTGACTCATAAGTATGTGAGCGTGCTACTGGATAAAAAAAGAACAATTCGTTATATGAAAATCTGATGAAAAATGCTTATTAATTAGAGAAATGGTCGTCTTTGTTTTTGTTCTTTATTTGTTGTGTTACAAGTACAAGTTTTGAAACTTGTCATTTAACGTTTACAGAGATGCTCAGTATGTACACACGACTGGCTCAAACACCATTTTGTCATCACGGATCAATTGGCATGCATTTTCAACACGTTGCAATAGCTCCTCTGCATCATTAACTGGTTTTGCATAGACTACAGCCTTCAAATGACCCCAAAGGTAAAAATCTAATGGGTTGAGGTCGGGTGATCTGGGTGGCCAAGGCGCTGAACCACCGCGTCCAATCAAAACAAAAACAATGTACTACTTTCTTGTCACTGTGTTGTTTGTAAACAGACACTGGTACAAAATCAAAACAAAAACACAATAATATGACCAGATACTTATGAAAACAAAAGCCACTATTACTATTTTTTCAATAAATAAGCATTTTCCGTCAAACTTTCATATAAGGAACGGTTCTTATTTTTGATCCAGGAGCACGCTCACGCGTTTTCCAAACATACTTATGACTCACTCTGTATATTAATAATTTTGCTAGAGTGTGTTTTAGTATCTGTTAGCAGTAAGTGACTAAAATTTCAGTTCAATGTATGTTATAAATTAATGGAATGCAGCTAATCACAGACATGTAGTGAATTTATTTTAAAAAATTATGTTTAAATTTAAAAATTATTTTAAGAGAGAAGATTTGCTCTAGAGAAACCATTCTGTTTTATTTTAAAGCTTAATGTATATACATGCACCACTACAAAAATGAAAGATGTGTGATAAATAGTATTATAGTTATGACTACTTGAAGATACGCTATTTTAAACATTATTTTGCATGTGATAAGTAAGAACTCTTTTTAAATTGACCGAACATATTAGGAATTAAATCAATGGCTTTCCCAAAACACGCTATTAAATGTTTCATATGAAACAGTTTTCATCTCAAAGAGGAAGCAAAAACGGGCAAATTTGTGTTAAACTTATTTGTGTGAAATATCTAAAAATAATAACCCCTGAAATCAATGACATTACTTACGGTTCCCTCTGTATATTTTCCCGCTGTGCCACTCAATTTCATCGTATCAAATGAGGGATTAAATGTTTTTCGGTCACTCGAGTTCTATTCCCCTGCAAGTAGGGGAACATGGGGCAGAACGGGGTAGTTAATGTTTGAATGCTTTTATTTGGTATCAAATAATGTAAATGTATGGGTTTTATGACATATATGCTTTTATTACACTGTAAACAAGTAAAAAAATATGCACTTCGAGTGAAATCCGGTCATTATAACCTTAAAATAAATTAGTTTTTGGAAATGTGTGTTTTGCCGCGTTCTGCCCCACGTATACTACAACATTTTACAAGTTTACTTGAGAGAAAAGTGATTCGCAAAATACGCAAATGTGCGTGGCATCCTCGTCTTCACTGTCTACTCTTGCGCAATAATTGTGAGCCCATTTCAGACATGACACGCATCTAATCCAACCTTCTTCTGACAAACAACAGAACGAACAACCCATTACAGGAGGTGAAATTTAATTAAATATGACTTGGGGCAGGATGTACTGCCCTTTTATTTACCACCCCGTTTTGCTCCACAGTCATAATTTCTAAGTTATGAGGTATTGGCAGGAAAAATAACGGACGAAATTTGAGAAAGTTTCGGAATTAAAAGCCAGGTAAGCACTCTATAATATGACATTAAAATAGATTATCTAAATAAATCTTATTTCTACTTACGTGTGACAAGAGAACACTTTAAAGTTGCAAATGAATGATACAATATGATGTAGCAACCGAATAACATACAACAGATGCAAGGAATGGCAGTAAGTGTTGTGTGATGATATATTTACATGAGTTGACGAAGTTCTAATAGTACATTATGCAACGAACCTATAATGATAGTAATTAAGAATCGAGTATGGATATTTATGAAACGAGCGCAAGCGAGTTTCATAATTTTCATACGAGCTTCTTAATTACCATTATAGGCGAGTTTCATACTACTTTTTATACTCGACCATATTTCTAACTTGAAATTACCGGTATTGAGATGTATACATTTTATTTGTATCTGACAAGAACGGAAGTGACCTTGTTCTAGGTCGTGAATAGTGACATGTGCGCAGACGCGAAAGTATTGATTTTTTCCGAGGAGCAATAATGTCATTGACCTTGGCGTAGTCCCGTTAAACTTGATAATATTATAATATTATAACCTTGATTATTGAATTCGACATTGAAAAACGAGATGACAAATTGAATTTATTTGAATATTATTTACAATTAACGCTAATTATTATAGTAACAGAACATAACATTCTGCGACAGTATTGGATTTCCAGCCTCCGTGACTTTTCGCTAATTCTCTTTCGATTGCATATCCGAGAATAATCGATACTTGCGGTTTTATAACGGTACAAAGCTGACTTGTCATTGGCTGAACACATGTAAGCTGAGTTATCATTGGCTGAAGACCTGTACTTTAATGAGTAGGTGTACTTTAATGACATGCATTAAAGGACTGCTACCAGGTGTATAATTAGTACATTTCGGCATGGTCGAGCATAAAAAAAAATTCGGTAGATTGCACTACTTGTTGGGAAGATAGAGGCTATACCCTGTCCTGCCCCCCTTCCCCGTCCTTCCCCTATATTCCCCTACAGTTTAACATTACTGGCGTAGATATCAAAGCCATGAATGTGTTCAGAAACACCCGGTATGTCCCTGATTGATGGAAGTGGACTACTGTAAGTATATCAGAGCTCGGCTGCTGTGTACCTGAAGCTCTGTGAAACCACATCACACCCCGAATGAGTTGTCGTTGAAATTCAACCTAAGCTGGATTACACAGTGCTGATATCTGTCTATCAAGCCCCGAGCTGCTGGAAGTCGCCGCAGGCAGGGAACAGCTGTGACAATAGGTTTGAACTCACAACCTTATTGATCCAGCTGCCAATCACAACCTGTCCAGGGAAGCCGAGAATGTTGCTGCCAGCGTTGTGGCCACAAATTACTTTCCAAATAAAACTACAAAAAAGGCATTTATGGGTTATATTGTTTTTTGTAATTCAATTCATAAACACAGAGGACTTCAATAAACCTCTCTTTCCACAATTTTTTTCTGTTATTTAAAGGAATAGCTTGCTATACTTATAATAGTACATTATGCAACGTGCCTATAATGGTAGTAATTAAGACGCGAGTTTGTTTATGAAACGAGCGCAAGCGAGTTTCATAATTTTCATACGAGCGTCTTAATTACCATTATAGTCAAGTTTCATACGACTTTTTATGCTCGACCATATTTCTAACTTGAAATTATTCATAAGTATTCATGTTATTCTTATCTGGCTGAGGAGCGGAACTGACCTTGTGCAATATCTCGTAAATTGTGAGATGTGCGCAGACGCGAAAGTATTGATTTTTTCCGAAAACAAATGTCGACATTGACCTTGATATAATATAGAGAGTAAAATAAACATTAATCTTGATATAACCTTGAAATTGAATTAGACATTGAAAAACGAGATGACAAATTGAATTTATTTGAATATTATTTACAATTAACGCTAATTATTATAGTAACAGAACTGACTTTATTTTAAATATAGGTGATTTATTGTTGTCTTTCGATTGCATATCCGAGAATAATCGATACTTGCGCTTTCATATTGCTACAATGGTATTTTCTGATTGGTGGAACGCCTGAACTTTAATGAATAGGTGTACTGTAATGAGGTTCATTAAAGGGCTGCTACCAGGTGTATAATTACTACATTTCGGGATGGTCGAGCATAAAATAAATAAAGCAATAGTCTTGAGGCCTCATTGCTGAGTTAACTGATAGTTTCTTGCCAAAGGCAAAAAAACTGGATGTTGTTTAATGATTTCAGAGTTTGGTGAAACAATTTTCATGAGAATTTTATTAAATTGACGTTTCTTATGCAACAAAGATATTTTTGTATTAAATTGCCATTTTATTTAAATATCTATATCTTCAATAAATTCACTGTGTTAAAATTTGTGAAAAAGTATAATATACCGGAACCTTAATATGCCAAACTTAGGGGAGAGTCGGGTAGTATCGGACATCGGGTAATATCGGCCAGGGAGTTTCTTTCATCTACCACACGATGATAATACCTGATTGACATGGTTACGTTTCTGTGATGTCGCATAGAGAAACGTAACCATGTCAGTCAGGTACTACCATATGGTGGTAGATGAAAGAAACGCACTGTCCGATATTACCCGATGTCCGATACTATCAGACTCTCCCCTAAACATAATGGAAAAACAACGATAAACAAGCACAGAATAGAAATAAATACATTACATTAATAGGCCTATATCAGATTAGCAGGACACACAAAATTGCGTTGTCATTCAGAGAACTATAAATCTAAAATAGCATACAATACACAATAGAAATATTTAAACAAATAGACAGAAACAAACAAATGTGAAACCTATGCAGCTTTTTATCATAACATGAGTCAAGGTCCCAGACTATTAAATTTTTATTTCAATAATATTTCAACCACGAATCCTCTCCAAATTAATAAAAAGCTTAAAAAAATTATATTGGATTATAGTTTGGGTTTAAACATATTAAACACTATTTAATCTGTATTTACTCTCAATTTTTATTTTATTTTTGTCTGTATTGGAATCCCTTCCTGAGCACGTGTCTTACTCATTCAGGACTGGGCTAGTTTATCTTTCATTGTATTTATTAATTTGTATTCATTTCACACTTACTAGCAATGAAATTTGTCAGTACTCGAAATTCGAAACGAAGATGATAAAAGAAAATTCAACCTGACATCTAGAAAATCGCTATAATTCACTTACTTACTTACAAATGGCTTTTAAGGAACCCGAAAGTTCATCATATCCCATCTCCCTCAAATCCATTTTAATATTATCCTCCCATCTATGTCTCGGCCTCCCCAAAGGTCTTTTTCCCTCCGGCCTCCCAACTAACACTCTATATGCATTTCTGGATTCGCCCATACATGCCCTGCCCATCTCAAACGTCAGGATTTAATGTTCCTAATTATGTCAGGTGAAGAATACAATACGTGAAGTTCTGTGTTGTGTAACTTTCTCTATTGTCTTATAACTACATCCCTCTTAGCCCCAAATATTTTCCTAAGAACCTTATACTCCAACACCTTTCATCTCTGTTCCTCTCTCAAAGTAAGAGTCCACGTTTCACAACCATACAGAACAACCGGTAATATAACTGTGTTATAAATTCTACCTTACAGATTTTTTGACAGCAGGCTAGATGACAAAAGCTTCTCAACCGAATTATAACACGCATTTCCCATATTTATTCTGCGTTTAATTTCCTCCCGAGTGTCATTTATATTTGTTACTGTTGCTCCAAGATATTTGAATTTTTCCACCTCTTCGAAGGATAAATCTCCGATTTTTTATATTTCCATTTCATACAATATTCTGGTTACGAGACATAATCATATACTTTGTCTTTTCGGGATTTACTTCCAAACCTACCGCTTTACTTCTTCAAGTAAAATTTCCTTATTTTCCCTAATCGTTTGTGGATTTTCTTCTTAGTGAAGTGTGTTGTATCAGTGAAGAAGTATGTCGTGTCAGTGAAGTGTGCTGTGTAAGTGAAACGTGTTCCTGTCAGTGAAGCTTTATAGTTTATAGTGGCAGTGCATAGTATTTGAACAGTGAAATGTTTTTGAAGTGTTAGTGAAATCAGGATAGAATCAGTGAAATGTGTCGTAGTTCCAGTGCAGTGAGTGAGTTGACAGCGAAATGAGTGTAATTTGCAAGGTACTTGTGCAGATATGAACATATCATACTCGTGGGTTTTAATTCGATCTTAGTTTTAAGATACCAATTAGATTTATTTCAAATGTTATTTTAAGTGATCGTTTCATTTAATTTAGTATATTTCCTGTTGTTGTTGTTGTTGTTATTAATTATTGTTAGTATTAATTATTAGTATTATAATTGTATTTTTAATTAATAAGTTGATTATTGTCATTATTGAGTCTAGTTAGTTACCACTGCCACCGGGTATATATAGCCACTGCAGTGTGAATAAATACATACATACATACAACATATTCACGTCATCCGCATAGACAAGATATTGATGTAACCCGTTCAATTCCAAAGTCTTTCTGTTATCCTGAACTTTCCTAATGGCATATTCTAGAGCGAAGTTAAAAAGTAATTCACTAGCATATGTAATAATAGGGAGAAAATGGTTAGGTTTCACCCTTTGGGTATTAAATAAGCCTATTCGGACTATAAATCTGTGACGCTTTCTTTGTCACTAGCGATTTCTCTTACCCATAAAAAAAAGAACAGAGTTTGTAGTCGAGTACAGACCCCAGCTCGGATGCAATGTAATTGCTGTCTGAAAATTCCGAGGCTGAAATGAGACTATCACCGCTGTACTAAGAGGCTTCTTTGCGCTCGCATGTCCAGACAGAGACGGAGGCATGGGGACACTGCTGGGGTTTAATCTTGCTGCTCCTGCCTGTCTGTCTGTCCGTCTGTCAGAGCTGCTGCCTTTCTGTGTATGGCAGCAACAGTTATCTTATCCGTTCATCACTCTTTCCATCTCCGGCACAATGCATTACATCCTTAGAGCTCTGCCTGTGACACGTACTGCTGCTCGGTAAACCTACTGTCATATTAGACGATGTTGGTCTCCCTCAGTGCGTGCTGCTTTCTATTTTTTTTTCCTTCCACAAAGCACCGTGCTGCTGCTAAAAAATTGTATTTGTGGTACTGAAAAAAATTTGACATTCGGTCTGTTTGTGGCGCAAACATGATCGTATAGTGGGACAGTTCGCCTAGCGTTATTTGTCTTCAATTTACAGGGTGATCCGTTTTGGTTATGGATAAAATAAAAACACTGTTAAACATTTCAGCGTATTCCGAATCTCACCGGACCGGTGGACAACAATGACGTCACGCTGCAGCGAAATAGGAACAAAACTGCTGGAAAGTTCGATGGCTATCATGACGGCTGTACAAATTCTGTGGCCGGGAAGAAAAAGGTCTTAAGTAAAAATTGTATACTTTTCAGGAGAGCAGTAGAAAGAGTGAAATTGGTGTCAATTATAGAGTTATTTTAATTAAGAGGTTTTTCCTGGATATTATTTGTTTATATTTCTTCTAAAATGGGTAATGTTGCTCATTTAACAATTTTCTTAATTATTTCCAAAAATAGCCGCACTTAAGCCCTTTTAAGACTACAACCCAAACTGAGTAGAAGGGACTATTTAAACATGAGATCTTTTTCTTGTCAAAATAAATGGGAAATGTAAATTATTAGGAATGCAAAATAGGTCTTAAATAATATAGGACTGTTTACCTGGTGCTTAAAGTTTTAAAAGGAAAGGGCATCAGTACGTGATAAAATAGCTAAAATAGAAGTTAGACCTTTTTAATAGGGAAGCATAGAAAGTAAGCATGTGATGTTTGTAAGGAATAAAGTATTAAATATCCTTAAGTCCTTTATTTTGTGAGTGCTCGATTCAAAAAGTACTTAGGACATTTGGTAACGCTCTATAAATCCAGTCAGGAGTCTTATTTGACTTTAACCGTTTTACCAGATTGTAGAGAATTGCTTCCACTTTAAGAATATATAAAAAAATCTCATTTTCACAAAAAAATTGACTTAAGACCTTTTTCCTCCCGGCCACAGAATTGTTGTCTGTGCTACGCTAGCAAGATTTTGCGAAATTTCCGTACTGCCATCTCGTTCAAAGAAAAGATAGCATAAACAATTTATTTCTTGAACCGGTAGTAATAACTGGTCCGTTGACATGTTCGCTTATAAGCCATTAACGTATTTTTTTTACGTTGTCCTTATTACAAACAATACAGCAGAACACACCGTCATGACACAACAATGCACGATGTCATTCGTCTGCTAATTCCCGCCCTACACAAGAACCAATCAGATTCACTGAGGGCGGCTGATGGAGACTGCCACCACCTCTGCAATCTGATGGAACTAATTTTGAGTTCTCTTGAATATGTCCTGAAATTGTAATAGTATATTACAATACAAGATTAGGAAGTGCTTTTTAGAGAGTTTTTGAATTTTAGACAATTTCTAATGCACTGTATTGTACAACATTTTTTGCACGATCATTTTTTTTAAATTAAAAATGCAATTTATTTTGCGCTGAAAATTTAGAGCAAAGCCTTCGCAAAACTGTACTGTAATGATAACTAAGTAACAATAAGTGCTCTGTAATGGGTCTATTTCAGTACAGTTTTATGTTATGAATAGACTTCGTGGAATTACCACGAGAATCACACGGTTTACTGCGCACGCGGTATAGACTGAGAAGGGGACGTGCAAAGGATGGAGTATGCCTCTAATGTAAACACTGAACAGTATACTGCGGTTACAATAAAACCTGTATCCTGCATTCAAGAAATATAATGAATGATCATTGAAGTAGGAAATGTCTAAACAATTATTTTATAGTGAGATATATTAACTCTTAAAATTTAATGTAAGATACTCACATCATCCATGAATATGTGCATTGCAGTGAAGAGTTACGTACATTTTGAGCGACTGCAAAGTAACCTCCTCCGATGGTCACTTAAACAGTTTTTGTTTTGGGAAAATGTACGTTCAACATCACACGATGTAATACGTGCATGTTTGAAGAACGGAAATCACTACTTTTTAGTACACCAACTTCAGAAATCTTGTCGTGACCTGATAGTAGCTACATCATTTATAGTACGAAGTTGTGAATAGGCAGAATTTTTACCAATAATGTTTCTCAACTTACATTTCATTTTTTCTCAAATTAGTGAATTGTTATTTTGGATAACAGTTAGTGATACTTTATCCACTATATTAAGGGCTTCTGAGAGTTGTAGTTTAGACGATTCTAACAGGATGATGCTTATGGACACGATTTTAAAATTAGAATCAATGAACAGAATATTTCCAATAGCTGTTCAGAAGGCAATGATTTTACAGCTTCAACAGCGGAACTGTCTGTGCTATCCAATGCATCAATTACCTCCATTATTTTGCCGTAATGTTCTGCATAATAATTAACAGCATCCAACCACGTTCCCCAACGGGTCAAGACTGGCTGCGGGGGTAAGGGTATTCCAGGGGCAATTATTTGGAACAACAACACTCTCATTGTAGTATGTTTGATTGAATTCTTGTCTGCACCGAATAAATGTTAAGCTTTAACTATTCCAGTGACAGTAATGCAAAAACAAGTGCTTACATAGGTATAAATTAGCTGTAGCTACTCTCTCTATTTGGACCGGTCACAACTCTTAACATGAACTGCTTATACTACGAGGCCGGGCGGTCGCTCACCTCTTCTATAAGGACTACCGTACATCGGCAACCTGACTGCATGCTGCGTGTGGCAATTCAACGAAGTCTAGTAATGAAGAATGGTTTCCCTAGCAACAAGTTTCTATGTAGGAATTGTAACTTTCAAGGCCTAACAACAATAGTTGTAAAAACAGCAAAAACACGATCGTGTAAAAAAAAATAGTTAACACCTTTTGATTGACTGTCGGAAACTTTGTTTGAACTATTACAAAGCAGAAGAACAATAAAGTTCGACATGTGGCAGTCGTTTTTAGAAGTCTTGTTGACAACTGAATTTCACACTTCAGCGGTGTTCCAAGCTACGTAAGGTCAAATAGAGTCTATATTCAGCAATGAAGCACGTCTGATTGATAAGGGGAGGGTTATGGGATAGGCAAGAGAGAAAGAGAGAAAGCGATTGAGGTTGAGGACAAAGGGAACTCTACATTGATGAAATATGTATAAAGATAATAACACCGATTTTTCAGCAATATTTCAAACGTGTGTCCATTATTACCATCATCGCTTTCTTTCTCGGTAAAGTTAGAAGTGTTTTGTTTGTTCTCTCTGACAAAGCAGCAAGATTGTGTGTTTTTCCGTGCGAGCTATATTTCAGAAGTGTGTATTTATAACCTCTTTCATCATGATATGTGGTACGATATATCTGGTTTAGTAGAGCTGCGAAGCCATTTTCACTGCCTGTTCCTTCTCAACATATGCAGTGGCTGTAGATTTTATGATTGGTGTCAAAACTTTTCGTTCTTCACCTTTTTTAAATATGCAACTAGAGTTGAAATTAATTTCTTATATCATTGCTATTATTGCATTTATTTAAATATCCCCAAAATTATGCCAAATAACTCACATTTTCAAATACACATCATGTCTCGTATTTAGCAGTTTTGTACTTATTGTTACTGCTACTTAGTGTATTTCTGTATATTTTACTTTAAGTTGCTCATTTATAATCTCATTTTATTTCTGTATATCATTCCATTTTTACAATTATTTGTTGTTGTTTTTTTGTGTGAATCATAGCTTTTCTTTTTACCTTTTCCAAGATAGGAGTAAGAAGAATAAAGTGCATCAGATTTGCTGATCATATGGCGTTGTCGTGCCAGATACTCGGGACGAAATTAAACACAGAATAAATATGGCAAAGACCTGTTATTATTCGGTTGAGAAGCTTTTATCATCCAGTCTGCTGTCAAAGAATCTGAAAGTTAGAATTTATAAAACAGTTATATTACCAGTGTTCTTTATGGTTGTGAAACTTGGACTCGCACTTTGAGAGAGGAACATAGGTTAAGGGTGTTTGAGAATAAGGTGCTTAGGAAAATATTTGGGGCTAAGAGGGATGAAGTTACAGGAGAATGGAGAAAGTTACACAACAGAGAACTGCACGCATTGTATTCTTCACCTGACATAATTAGGAACATTAAATCCAGACGTTTGAGATGGGCAGGACATGTAGCACATATGGGCGAATCCAGAAATGCATATAGAGTGTTAGTTGGGAGGCCGGAGGGGAAAAAGACCTTTAGGGAGGCCGAGACGTAGATGGGAAGATAATATTGAAATGGATTTGAGGGATGTGGGATATGATGATAGAGAATGGATTAATCTTGCTCAGGTTAGGGACCAATGGTGGGCTTATGTGAGGGCGGCAATGAACCTCCGGGTTCCTTAAAAGCAAGTAAGTAAGTAAGTATGGCGTTGTCAGCAGGAGAAGAGACGATACTAAGGGATATGCTATTGAAGCTCAATGACAGCTGTGAGCAGTATGGTATGAAGATAAATGCAAACAAGACGAAAACCATGGCTGTCGGAAGAAAAATAAAGAAGGTAACTTGCAAATACTAAATGAGACAGTAGAGCAAATGGACAACTTCAAATATTTGTGGTGTATTATAAGCAGTAACGTGAGCTGCTGCCAGGAAGTCAAAAGGAACATCTTCTGCGAACCTCTGGCAAAAGAACCAAGGAAGTGATTAATGAAGTGCTTTGGGTGGAGTGTAACATTGTATAGGGCAGAAATATGGACATTACGACGAAGTGAAAAGAAACGACTAGAAGCATTTAAAATGTTGATATAGAGAAGAATGAAACCTGTGAAATGGACAGACAGAATAAGATATGAAGCTGTGTTGGGAAGAGTGGGTGAAGAAAGAATGATGCTGAAACTGATCAGGAAGAGGAAAATGAATTGGTTGGGTCACTGGCTGAGAAGAAACTGCCATTAGAGATGAACAACGATCGAGAAAGCAAGATTAACAGCGCCCGTAAAGCCGAAAACCCGCACGACAATGTTGTATACGTCGCATCGTTGACGTGAAGACTGCTTGTGAGTGTTTCGCCCCGTTCCGTGATCAATTGATCAATCTCAGCCCCCCTCGCGTATGTGGTACCTAAGAGGTTACGTCCAATTTCGGCTTCCCCTTCAAAATTTTCTAGAGCTCCTTCAGGGGAGCAGCGTAACCCGGAGTGAGACTAGTGGCCAACAGGCTTGGAGCTCACATATTTAGTTTTGTACAGCCCCCAACCCCTTGCAAGGACGCGATTTGCGTACCTTTTAAATTTTCCTCCCAATTCTCCTTCGATTTTTCGATTTTTTTTCGATTTTCGTCGAGATACATATTTATATACCTATTTTTCTGTCTAATTATCTGTTACGTTTTTTTGTGTATGCATATCCATGTATCTCTTTTCTAGCTATTTTTCTTTCTCTGCCTTTTATTTTTGATACATGTTTGTCTTAGTTTTATTTTGTCTGTCTTTTGTTCATTTACTGCATCTACAATATTTTTAATACTTGCTTTACTTATGTGCTTAGTTTATTACTTCCAGCTAGTTAAAGTTTTCTTGCTACTTTTTGTTCCTCTATGTTATAATAATAATGTACGTCCGTTCTATTCTTACTAACATTTAGTACAATTTTCCAAGTAATTTTTAACATAATGAATTTATTTGCATCGTACCTTAGTCGCCTTTAAAACTGTAGGAAAAATTATTCTGCTATATCTACATTGTAAAGAATAGTTGAACTTGGGCGTTTGTTTTGAACAAATCACGATGCAAATTAAATGACTGCTTGTAAGGAAATGAGAAACTTGCAAGCAAGCCAGCGGGACACACTGATTATCATTTATTTCATGCTCACTGCATAAGACTTAAACTTTCATAGTAGTTTTAACCAGCGTCAGTGTTAATTTCAGAGCACCAGTTAGTTATTTTGACAGCGAGGAGCACAACGTGAGAATAATTTGCAAGAAAGCAGACATCTAACGAGAAAAAGACATAGGTTATGAGAGAATTGTAATTATTGTTGTAGGAAAATACCAACGAGTAAGGTGTCAAAGCGCTTTTTAATTTTTACTTTGGGAATTTTATTTAACGGATCAACTTCCCAAGATGTAGGTCGAACTTAGAGTTAACACGAGGCTGAGTTTTATCTGTCAAAATAGCATTATCCTAATATGAGTGCGGAAATGATTCTATTGCAAAATTAATATCAACGTTTGAGCACAAGCTCGCTTGTCATATATGAGCCTTGTTGTCAGCATCTTGGAACACAATGCAACATCACACCTTGGACAGTTTTTGGGCTCATGTTCGGTGCCCGTGACACGATCCCACGAGAAACTTTAAATCAACTTAAACAAGTTAAAATTTCTGATGCAACGATTGATGCCATAGGATCTCATGTGTTAAAATCATCCTTAGCTATAATTAGTAATCATTTGTACCCAAAAAACCTTTATTGTAAATGATTTCCTATGTTTTCATATAATTTATTCTTAATGTTTTTTTTTTTCCTTTCAAATTGTCACACAATTGTTTTCATGATTATTCTTTATGAAATGATTAGTAGGCCGATCTATTCCAACCCTTATTTAGGGCGGCTTTTTTATTAATTAACTATTGAGCTATAAAATATAATAGGCTACATACCAAGTCAGTTAATTCAATTTAAAGGCATAAATAATTCAATCAGGTGAGATAATCAGAAATTGATAATACATATCATGCAAATTACAAGCATATACAATTCATCAGTAGAGCCATACAGATTACTATTCAATTTAAACCATATACAATTCATCAGCAAACTATACAACCATATGCAATACAAAGTAAACAGATTAATTCAATTAGGAGCATACTTCTGTTAAGCTATACAAAATTGAACAATTCGTATCCAGTAGATTAATTCAATTTATAATCCTAAACAATTCATCAGTTTAGCTATACAGACTAATATTCAACTTAAAGCATATACAATCTCATCTCACTACATCTCGCCAAAATGTAAAAAAAAAAAAAATGTAAAAAATTGTACAAAATTGTAAAAATTGTAGAAAATTACTAAATTGTAAAACTATAAAAATTTGTAAAAATTGTAATTGTAATATTGTAAAATGTTGACATGTTCCACATCTTAAAGCTTCATTGCTCAAGTAAGATCTATGGAATAAAATAAATGAATGAATGAATTCATTCATTAATTGAGCTATACAGACCACTGCTCAATTTACAGCATATACAATTCATCAGTTAAGCTATATATACTACTATTCATTTTAAAAGCATATACAATTCATCAGCCAAACTATACAGCCAGAATATACAATACATACCAAACAAAATAATTCAATTTACAAGCAAATTTTCGTTAAGCTATACAAAATTGTACAATTTCTACCAAGTAGATTAATTCAATTTATAAGCTTAAACAATTCATCAGTTGAGCTTATCCGGAGTTGCTCTCGAGTTTGGGTTCGAGTCCCGCTTGGGCTGATTACCTGGATGAATTTTTCTTCCTAAGTTTTCCCCAACCTTAAGGCGAATGTCAGGTAATCTATGGCGAAAACTCTGCCTCATCTTGCCAAATATCATCCCTCTGTCACCAGTTCCATCGACACTAACCCCAGCAGTTGATACAACCTCATTAAATAATCAAGTAACAAAAAAAAACTAGATCTTGAATTTCAAATATGAAGATATAATGGAAGCATCCCAAACGAGATTATTACGTCAACTCTTACAAAAAGCAGTATGGACAAAGAGAAAAAATAGACATTCGAAAGATTTTTTTCGTGTTTTTTTTTTAACTTCCTCCTTTTGCAGAACTTACACACTATAGGAGAGACTCGGCAAATTCTGCAATATTAAAAAGTAAATCTATCATATTGTTATCAAAATGTTTATTGAAAAAATATTATCAAGGTATGTAAACATGGACGAAACATTTCATTACCAAATGAGATAAAGAGACCTATTAAAATGCAAATATATTTAGCTGTACATACATTACAGTTGAAAAAGAACAACTCGGGTAATTCCGCAACAGTGCGGATAAATCCACAATAGGACTTAGCTAATTCCGCAATAGTAAATAATTATGAAATACGTTATGAAAGTAACACAAAAGGAACAATTTATATGTAACAATGCTCACTTTCTTCACAGCTGTGTAGAAAAACAGCCAACTTTCGATGTTTCACTGTATTGCCGACAGAGGTGTCGACCAATATCCTTGATTTTTTTCTATAGCACTGCAGAGGACATGCCTCCTGTTGACAGCCTCTCAAAACTTACGTTCACGCCATTGTAAAGTCGCAGTAAAATCATATATGCACTACTGCGGAATTAGCCGAGTTCCCTATACTATAGCAAACAGACATACATTTTTATATTTTATTATAATTTATATTTTTATTTCAAACTTTAATTACCACCCAGCAGTGGTTCGCGTACCACCAATGGTAATAAAAACAATATACTATTGTTGACACGAAATCAAAGCCTTTTAGAAACGTAACTTACAATATACGTGTTTCGAGATAAAATATGATGATCGTCATATTGACGTGCATAAATTTTCCCCTGGTTTGTTTTATTCTCTCATTTTTGTAGAAAAAAATAGCATGATAACACTTCCAGTAATGACAACTGCAAAATTCGTATACCTCTTGAGGCTGTTGCTCGTGCATCTCGAAACAGATTGTGGGATCAAGAATGACACCCTTATCCTTCTGCCGATCAATTATGATGATATCAGCACGTCTAGTAGAGCCATCAGAAGAGACGCAACCAACCTCCTCATAAACCTCATAGGAATAATCGTTTGCGTTTGTAAATTTAATAATCTGATTGGCTATGTATTGTATATTTCTAGTAGAGCCATCGATGTAGCTCAGTCGGCAGACTCGCTGGCCTGCTGATCCGGAGCTGCTCTCAGGTTTCAGTTGGATCCCCGGTTTGGTCTCATTGATTTCTTCCGAGGTTTTCCCCAACAGTGGGCCTCACTTCACTTCACCTCCCTTTGGTCTGATTACCTGGTTGGGTTTTTTTCCGAGGTTTTCCTCAATCATAAGACAAATGTCAGGTACTCTTTTGGCGAATCCTCGGCCTCACCTCATCTAACTAAAAATTGTAAAAAATTGAAATTTGTAAAAAAAATTGTAATTGTAAACTTGTAAAATTTTTACTTGTTCCACATCTTAAAGCTTCATTGATAATACAGGGACATCATTTTATTTTTACTAACATTTTTAATATTAACCTGGCTATACCTTTGGATCAACACCGTTTCCTACCCCCCTCCACAACTGGAGTTCGATGATACTGGCGTAATATACAAACAAACCACTTTACTACGTATAGGAGGGAAGAAAAGTAGTTCATCCATTTACATAAACTAGGAAATATTGCGCTTTTGAGTTTGATCATTTTCATTAAGTTTTTGTTTAATCAAAATACAGTACAGTATTAACAATGAGTGTTTTTACTCATGAACTGAGCTGTCCATGTGGACGTATTCATTATGCAGTATATATTATACTGTCTACAGCACATTAGCGTACAATATAGAGAATGAAGTTCAATTTAAAAATAAACATAATATGGATATTTAAGCACATTTTTTAAATGGTGGCCGTTCATTTCGATACAGGCTTCAGTTCTAATGTGCATATTATCGCACTATAGACTATTGTACCTAATCCCAATTACCAGTTTCGTCCTTCGTAACTAGTAACTCATGTCGAAATAGTTCTGTACCTATTCTATAAAAGAGTACCTTACGTACTGTAAATTCAATCTTCACTTCTGCCCGAAAAGATAAAATTACTCAGACATGCTATCTACTGTCCGTCCAAGTGGTTATGTCGCGGGATTGTAAAAAGGGAGGAAATCACGTGACAGTTAATTACTTAACGAGTCCCTTTTATTTAAGTTGTTTTAAACAGTTGTATAATATTACGTAGACGTGCAATTCCTAACAGAAATTAATGTTCTCAAAAAAGAGCTAAGACGACAGCCCAGCCACTAGCTGGCGAATAAAAGCTGGTGGGAGAAACCGGGATACGACGTAGGCAAATGGACGACAGTACCTGTGCGAAAATGATTCAATATTGAAAGCTCTTTCGTCACTGGAAAACGCGAACATATTTTTGGAACGTACTGTTTACTATGACCGTAAGGCTATTATGACTGTATATGCTGTGTATATGGATCTGTGTGCAGGACGGTTGAACTTCATTAGTAGAAGGGGTGGGCGTGAAGTACATTCAAAAACTCAGGTACAATAAAAATTGAAGTAAAAATAAAATGATGTCCCTGTATAAGACCTATGGAATACAAAAACATTAAATGAAAAAAAAAAGCAGGCAAACGCGCTACGGACTGAAGCTAAGATCCAGTTTTGACACATCAATATAACCAAGACAATTGCATTGTCCCCAGAATTTCACTACACGACATCTGGCTGTAATGCAGTGTTAAGTGCTCGTTGAAGCGTTTCAGCTGCTGTGCTGTATGCCGGCCACGTATTGAAATGCACACGGAGCGCACTGGACTGTTGACACCTCGGCCTCGGCGACGCTCTGCTGATGCTGTATATCGCTTCCGTCGTCGTTCGGTTGGTCAGCCCGCTCTAATCACTTTTACGGCCGCTGTAACTTTTTATTGCAAGTCTGCGGTCGGACGAGACGCTACGGCAGCCTCGCACCGCACTGCTGATTCCGCGGCAGTTCTTTTGTGAACGTAATTACCCCACATTGACCATAACACATCTGCTGAGCCGTCCCTTTCTTTGCTTTTAAATACGACTCGATTTATAATGTTTGTACGAGCATCTGTTTTATATTTACGACATTACTTGTTCTTGATCCGCTATGTTCATCGTGTAATTCACTAATTGTTCCAGATACCTCTGTGTGTATATACAGGGTGGAAGTCAAATAATCCTGCAGCTTGAAAGGGACGTCAGAGTATACTTAAATTAATAGAAAACCTGTATTATGTTTTGTGATTAAATGCACTGTTAATCAGAAATTTGAGTTCGAAGTTTCAACTGTCCGGCCACAGTATAAGAAGAATCAGTAGGGACAACTCTTGTCGGCGCCTTTGATGTTGTTGGTACTAAATTCAAGCTCAGTAAAGTCTAGTTCTCATTGAATCCAACTATGTCGCTAGTGTTGTGCGACCGTCACTTATGTCGCACTGGTTGCTAGCCGGATGGCTACTGCGTTCGACTCATGCTCTTTCTCATCAGGATTTCTGACACCACCATTGTACACAACAATGGAAAACTATTTTGCTGGAACAACTGGAGCTCTCAGGATACTATAGGAAAACTACATGGTTACTAAACTAAGTCTGTAATGATTGCGTTATTGTAACACTACTTGATTTATTCTATATTTACAAAAATATACAAAGTTACTTACAGGGAATGTCGTTCTCCTCTACCGACGCCATCTTCAGTGGGCTATGTTGTCTCACAATCTTCACCAACTAACCAACTGCCCGCCGCGTCTCCTCTCCAACACTTTTTATGTTTCGGTATCCGTTTCCCGCCCGGGGTACCGACCACGCCATCCACCCGGTGAGATGGTCTTAAAACACTTTTGATTTCACGTACTTACAAATATCGTCTTAATCAATCATTTCTTACATTTAATTTTAATTTAGTGCAGTCACTATAATGAGATTACGCGCAAGAAAAGAGTCCGAACAATGCGTGATATAATTTAACCAATTAAAATGCATGCTTTATCCTACTGGAACAATGGGATTGGGCCAGCAACGATCTGATGCGTAAGAATACTTTCGTTGTAGGCAGTGATTTTACCATACGCCCGACAAGACTGTCTACACTGCTGGCTAAGCAGCTCAAGACCGTGTATTCCGCTGATACTGTTCCTGTTTCAAATTTAATACCCCACAGGAAATCATGCTTTAGCCCTGGGGCATAACACTAGTATCAAACCACTATCAAAATATTAGTAAAATATTTATTTATTTTATTGGTCAGTAATACGAATAATCTTGTAAGTAGGGGAGAGTCGGGTAGTATCGGACATCGGGTAATATCGGACAGTGAGTTTCTTTCATCTACCACACGATGATAGTACCTGGTTGACTTGGTTACGTTTCTGTGATGTCGCATAGAGAAACGTAACCATGTCATTCAGGTACCGTCAACGGGAGTAACATTGGCCTATTAAGGGTAACATTGGCCCAATAGAGAATATATATTTGAATTTTTGTATCTCCCACAAAGTGTGGTATATCTTAATAGCTTCAACTGTACTGTATAGATAGCAGCTCCTGCCAGTATTTTGTGAGAGATATAACAATTCAAATATGTAATCTCTGTTGGGCCAAAGTTATCCTTAATGGACCAATGTTATCCGCGTTGACGGTACTACCATATGGTGGTAGATGAAAGAAACGCACTGTCCGATATTACCCGATGTCCGATACTACCTGACACTCCCCTATATTATCTATCATTAATATTATGTCGCTAGGAAGTCAAAATACTTATATCCATTGTTGACGTTCATGTTCGCACTTCACCGCAACGGACGCCATGATGTATTATGTTGTACTTGGATCAGTTTTACCTACATAAGCCTCAAACAGTGACTTGAACGTTAGCGTCAATTAGTGAATATTTTCATGATGATTGCATACGGAAGTAATTATTATTATAGTTATATTGCCATTCCTTTGCCTCATGTCTTTATAATTACTAAAAGATGAGTAATGAATGTTTTCAGTTAATATTAAATTATGCCAGCCCTGTCGTAGATGGAGATCCATCTGGTGGAGGTTCCAGATAATACACCCGGTTTCGTGACATGCGCACTCAGAATTTGTTCCCACGAAATGGCTTAGGTGTCTTCACTGTATGTTCTCTATACTGTGGTCTGCAAACATCGCCGCTAACACACTGCTATTTCTTCTCCTAATACAGATGTAAGTTACGTCTCGTGATACAGAACATAGTACGAAATGGAAATATATAAATCAGAAATTTTCGTTTGGAAAGGTGGAGCAACAGTAACAAATATAAATGATACTCGGGAGGAAATTAAACGCAGAATAAATATGGGAAATGCCTGTTATTATTCGGTTGAGAAGCTTTTATCATCCAGTCTGCTCTCAAAAAATATGAAAGTTAAAATTTATAAAAGAGTTATATTACCGGTTGTTCTGTATGGTTGTGAAACTTGGACTCTCACTTTGAGAGAGGAACATAGGTTAAGGGTGTTTTAGAATAAGGTGCTTAGGAAAATATTTGGGGCTAAGAGGGATGAAGTTACAGGAGAATGGAGAAAGTTACACAACACAGAACTGCACGCATTGTATTCTTCACCTGACATAATTAGGAACATTAAATCCAGACGTTTGAGATGGGCAGGGCATGTAGCACGTATGGGCGAATCCAGAAATGCATATAGAGTGTCAGTTGGGAGGCCGGAGGGAAAAAGACCTTTAGGGAGGCCGAGACGTAGATGGGAAGATAATATTAAAATGGATATGAGGGAGGTGGGATATGATGATAGTGGATTAATCTTGCACAGCATAGGGACCGATGGCGGGCTTATGTAAGGGCGGCAATGAGCCTCCGAGTTCCTTAAAAGCCACTTGTAAGTAATGCAAATTTCCCGAGATTTTAGGTTGTAGAAATCCGAGCCTTATAAAATAACTCATCTCATACGATACTGTATTGTTGTTGTTTCTAGAGCCCTTTATTAAGGACGGTGTTATTTTACGTTCCGATGATGCCATGTTAAAGATTTTATTGCCCTTTAAAATCTATTTCCGTCGTCGGACTTTGAACTGGCTAACACCGGATCCAAAAGCGAGCATGATAATTGTAAGACCACAGAGGACAAGCAGATGATGATGATGATGATGATGATGATGATGATGATGATGATGATAGCCAAAATTGAAAATGTCGTTACTCGAACTAAGGGATACAGTGTTTTTTCCAGCACGCTTGTTTCCAGACGCCGTGTCGTCTCTGTCACACTCAGATTGAAAAATGTTCTTCCACAATGATTAATATCTTTATTGTATTTGCAGGGTATATAATGACAGTGTAACGCACTGTGTAGTTACAAAACTATTATTATTCATTCTCGATGCATACCTGTCAAAATAGAACTATAATGAATGCACTAAAGTTCCATTAATTTTCCTTGGCGGTGCATCTGTAGCATCAGGATAATAAATTGCCTTTAAATTAACATAGAGAATAGACGATTTCGTGTCTGTAATAGCAGGGGCATGAGTAGCACAGTAAAAATCAGAGCCACCACATGAAATCAATTCTTATTGTCTCGTCTGATTTGTGGGATTTCTTTGTTGCTATTGTTTTTATATGTCCTGTTTATAAACGTGCTATAACTGAAAACAGCTTAGATTTTACGTGTGTATAACCCGTGCCGAACCGGGTTCGATCCCCGTATGAGTCACCAAATTTTTTATGAACAAAGCGAGGGCGATAGGTTTTCTTGTGGTCCTCTCGTTTCCCCTCTTTCCATCAGTACTCCACAGTCGGCCTCATTCTCCGAAGTCGTATAATGGCAGAGGGGGGTTTTATCATGGTGACTATACGTTACCCCCTCTGCTGAGGTTGTATTCGGCCTTGGCCCTTCTTGGGCTGTTGCACCACGGACGGATATGTATTATTTGGATTTTCTTTAAACTATATTGCTCTTCATAATGTTCAATGAAGAATAGTAAACCGTCCTTAAGAATTAAAGCACAATAATGATCATGTCATCTCTAAAGTCTATATAAATACATATTTACTCGTACAAAGCCTCTTGTACAAAAAAAACAGACATTAATAATGGGACGATTATTTATTTATTTATTTATTTATTTATTTATGTATCTATTTATTTATTTATCTATTTATCTATCTATTTATTTATCTATTTATTTATTTATCTATTTATTTATTTATCTATTTATTTATTTACCTATTTATTTATTTATCTGTATATTTATTTATCTATTTATTTATTTATTTATTTATTTATCTATTTATTTATTTATCTGTATATTTATTTATCTATTTATTTATTTATATATTTATTTATTTATCTATTTATTTATCTACTTATTTATCTATTTATTTATCTACTTATTTATCTATTTATTTATCTACTTATTTATCTATTTATTTATCTATATTTTTATTTATTTATCTATTTAATTATTTATCTATTTATTTATTTATCTACTTATTTATCTATTTATTTATCTATCTTTTTATTTATTTATTTAATTATTTATCTATTTATTTATCTACTTATTTATTTATCTATTTATCTATCTATTTATTTATTTATCTATTTATTTATTTATCTATCTATCTATTTATTGATTTATTTATTGATTTATTTATCTATTTATTTATTTATTTATCTATTTATTTATCTATTTATTTATCTATTTATTTATCTATTTATTTATCTATCTATTTATTTATCTGTCCATTTATTTATCTATTTATTTATTTGTTCATTTATTCATTTATTCGTTTATTCATTTACTCGTTTATTTATGTATTTATTTATTTATTTTTGAGATAAGGCCATTAGGCCTTCTCTTCACCTCTACCAGGGGATTACAACTACAATATTAAGAATACAATTACAATTATAATTACAATTAATATTAAATTTACAGATACAATAAAAATCAGAGTACTAAAAGATTAACTGATTAATAAAAGCTAGACAGTTTATTGTAAAAGTAAAGAAGAGAGAAACATTTTTTTTTATTGATTAAGTAAAAATTAAACCTACTCTACGCAGTAAGAAAATGCTTAATAAGCTTGCTTTTGAACGCTACTAAATTCCGACAGTCTCTGATGTCACTGGGTAGGGTATTCCACAAGGGCGAGAGCGAGATTGTGTATGATGATGAATACGATGATGTCTTATGTGTTGGTATGGCTAGTATGCGGCTATTTTGCGTGCATGTGAAGAGATTATGATATGATAACAGGTAACTGAAACGGGAGGCAAGGTAGGTAGGTGTAGAAGTGTGAAGGACTTGGAAAAGGAGAACAAGAGAATGAAAATTTCTACTTTCGTTAAGCCTTAGCCAGTTTAGAGTTTGGAAGGATGGGGTAATGTGGTCAGCGCGACGGACATCGCAGACGAAGCGAACAGGAGAATTATGAACACGTTGTAATTTTTGTGACTGGTTGACGTTGAGGTCAGTCAGTAGAAAATCACAATAATCGAAGTGGGGCATTACTAGTGTTTCCACTAGTATTTGAGTGATAGCGGGAGGAATTTTCGAATGCTGTTTAAGGAATGTAGTATGGAAAGCACTTTTTTGGTAATATGGGTTACTTGGTTATTCCAGTTTAAATGCGTATCAAAGTAAACTCCATGGTTTTTAACACAGAAAGCAAAAGGGATTATTGTGTCGTTTAACTTGACTAGAAGAGCAGGATTATATTTTAATTAAAGTTTACTGATTTTTTAGATACTTTTGAGAACAGATAAACGATTGTAAAAGATACAGAGTAGCCTATGTTCAAACACTTATAAGTCGCACATAAGCATAGACGTTAAGTCACAGACTAGTATGTAAGATTGTAGTAACGAACAGAGGAAAAAGTGTACCTAAATAGCCATGAAGAAGTGCATACAACAAATGTTATTTTTTACGAAATGGAGAACACGTACAAATTTTATCGTCTAGTGGACACAGCTTATAAGGTGGGATGATTCTTTTAAAGTTTCTTATTTTCTCTAATAATCTCATCCTAAAGATGTTGTAATAGTTCGTTCACTTAACTAAAGCATATTATGCCATAAAAAGGAAATTCTGTACAACACAGATACCACGGACATTTTCTCGACTTTAAGCCGCCGCTGATAACATGTGAAGATGACGCGGAGTGAAGTGGGAAGTCGCTGTTTCATCCAATTTTGAGGTTCAAAATGAAGTCTCAGCGCCAGGTCTCTCTATTCTTGTCTGGTAGACTAACCTTAGACCAGTACGTGCAATAGACATTACCTTCCTCGGAATCTTTCTCTTGTAGGCGATATAAACTATACGGAGAGTTGCTTTAATTGTCCATCAGAATTTGTGTTCTTGGTTTACCAGTGATAGCAAGCATATTGGTATTATTTTTAACGTTAAATATTACGGAAATTTCGTAATCTGACGTCACTTACTTAGCAACTGATAAGACTTGTGTATTGATAAGTCTATCGCCGTAGCAACACTTTAACTTACATGAATTACACTCGTCTAAAAAAAACTGTCTGCTACTGAAGAAATTTCAAGTGTTTTATACTCCAACTCAGTCATGTCAATTGATGCCCATAGGCGCCAGCGCGCGCTTTAGAGCCCAGGAGAGCCTGATCGCTTTACAGCGGAAAGGAAAGAGACAGACGAAAGAGGTAGTATATACCGCTTGGTCGAGCTATATTCAGGGATGGCCAGCACTGATTCAATGGATAAAAGGAAGAGAACTTATTAAAACTGTATCCATGTTAATTTTAAGATTTTTCTGAGAAGTATAATTGCATTATAAGAATGTAAGTTTTAATTTTAATGCCCATTTTTCACAAGTTTGTTTTTTTTTTATTCAAGAGGAATATTTTTTCAACTTTTTTTATAGAAAAGTGAAATTTTCAGATATAGGCCTATTTATTTAGTAATCCTACAGGTTCTGAAATAATGTTTTCGTAAATCTAATATACCGTAAATACGTATTACTGAAGATAGTGTACAAATTTTGAAAATATTCGCATGGAAAATTAATGTTTGTAAGGAAATGAAATAACAAAGCAACTATTATCACATCATAAGCAAAATATATGTGCCCATGTGTTGTAAAAACGTCAGTCCTATAGCTTCAGCAGATTTCGAGAAAATAATTTAATATTCTGATGATAGGAAGTTGCGCACCATTATCATCTTAAAAGCATAATGCGATAAGAGTTTTGTTATGTAATATTAGTTACAATTAAAACATATACAGTACCTAGGTAACTTTGCTTTGTACTAATATTGTTTTGATTAGTTTATTGATTACTTTTATAAGGCTAAAGATACCATCAAGATCAATTCCAACTTATCATGTCATGTTCAATCTCTTTGTTTGGGATATCACTTTCTTTATGAATAATGTGTTTCATTCACCTAGTACAGTATAGTTGTACTACTATGGAATTTATGTGAATATTCTTTCATAACTCTATTATGTTATTAACGTTTAAAACACAACTGCAATATTAAGAAATTGGTGTAAATACTTTTGTTTTACAGACAATATAGATAATATCAAATAGAAAGACGCCATATAAAAATAACGACATAAAATTTCACGTTCCGTTTGAAGTTTGTGCACCACTGTTTTCTTAATCCAACAGGTTGCTTATTCATATACACAACCCTTACTCTTTCCATACTTAGCGCTTGATGCCCGCGCACGACGTCAAGGTCAGAAAAATAATCTTGCTTTGACATCACTGCTCTAATTGATCCGCTGATTCCATGTCATAGCACGTCAGGATTTTAATTATGGGAAACTGCGTTACATAAATTTTGATTTGACTGCATTCTCAACAGATGTTTTTGTTTACAAAACGGTATGTGTGTACATCCTCTCAAAACCCCTGCCAAGTAGATGATTGGAGCGGCATTCAGCATGCTGGGATGCAATGATCTGGCGAAGTAAACACTGCTACTGTCTACAACGTTGCAACATTGCAACATTCGTTTTCTCGAAATATTACAAAAACTATTGGTCGTATGAAAAAAATATTATTTGACAAAACGTTCCAAAATGACATGATCTGTTGTGTGTGTAAAGGATTGTAAAAGGTAACCTTCCACTCTGTATTTTAAAAGACAAAAGTAATGTTTATTGTTGTTTTTGCATCGATTTTCTTTCAAATAATAGTGTCGCTATATTTATGAATAATAATAGACCTACACTTACTTATTTCGATTTTGTCATTTTCAGTATTTTCGTAGAACTGCCCCGTTGATTAGTAACTTAAAAAAAATTCCAACAATCTTACGAGTATATCACTTTTTATTGCGTTACAATTTCTTTATTCGTCCACAGATTTGTTGTTATATAATTAAATTTTAAATTGAAATCATGTTTTCGTGGAACTGCGTACAAAAGTGAGAACACCCTATACTACGTGGAAGCAGATCGTGTATAGCTGAGACAGTGAATTAGACTGCGGGCCTCTCTGGGGAGGCTCAGAGGTGGTTTAGAATTTCCCGGAGTGTTTCTCCACAGGGGGATCGCCTAACATATCACTAGAACCAGAAGGAAAATGTAAGACCCGAACCGGAGAAAAGTTGCTCTCCTATAACTTAGTACATTTTGAGACATGGCAAGCTCTCGAAATGTTAGAAATTGGAAAATGGACGGTTAGGTTTCCTTCAGGGTGGCATCCACGATCGTTAGAACGCAGAATTTTGACCACAGTCAGGAGTTCGAAACCCGTTTTGTCCGCTTTCTCAAGCGGAGCTCCAGTTTCATTCACTTTCATATATTTGCGGTCACACTAATAAATCGTGCATAATTTATACGAGGCTTATGCAGAGTTGGTACAGAAAACGTTACTAATAAATCATGCATAAGCTATGGATGTATAAACAGCATGTACCTATACATGGGAATTCCTTTGCTGTAGTCATACTCTCGAAGCTCTCTGTACAAGCGTTGTATACAGAGAAAAAATGGCCGCCTCTGTAACAGCTGTTCGTATCGATTTTATTCTACAGTACGTAAATTAGCCTACAACACCAGGAGCCATGACGTAGGAATTCCAAGATGGGTTTTTACTTACGTCTTCACTTTACATCACATGATCTCGATTGGATTTAACATTGGAGAATAAGGTACCAACCGTAACTTCTGAAATTCAAATGATAGTTTCTGAAATACAATTGACAAATCTGAAATACAATTGATGTTTTATGAAATACAATTGATACTATCTGAAATTGAATTGATTAATCGGAAATACAAATTATACTATCTGAAATTAAATTGACAAATCTGAAATACAATTGATGTTTTCTGAAATACAATTGATACTGTCTGAAATTGAATTGACTAATCTGAAATACAAATGACAGATCTGAAGTACAATTGATATTTTCTGAAATACAACTGGAAAAGGTGTAGAACAATACGAAATATACAGACACAGAAAAACACACCCAAATGAAATTCTCAAAACACAACTCAATTTCAGAACGCACACACTCTTTGACTCCACATTACACCACACAAACACACTCTCACAGGAAACAAAACAAAAGGCGCCATGTAATCGAGATTTATAAAATGGTAAATTATGAAAGATTTTGGTTAGTTAGTTAGTTACTGGCTTTTAAGGAACCCGGAGGTTCATTGCCGCCCTCACCTAAGCCCGCCATTGGTCCCTATCCTGAGCAAGATTAATCCAGTCCCTACCATCATATCCCACCTCCCTCAAATCCATTTTAATATTATCTTCCCACATACGTCTCGGCCTCCCCAAAGGTCTTTTTCCCTCCGACCTCCCAACTAACACTCTATATGCATTTCTGGATTCGCCCATACGTGCTACATGTCCTGCCCATCTCAAAGGTCTAGATTTATGTTCCTAATTATGTCAGGTGAAGAATACAATGCGTGCAGCTCTCCGTTGTGTAACTTTCTCCATTCTCCTGTAACTTCATCCCTCTTAGCCCCAAATATTTTCCTAAGCACCTTATTCTCAAATACCCTTAATCTCTGTTCCTCTCTCAAAGTGAGAGTCCAAGTTTCACAACCATACAGAACAACCGGTAATATAACTGTTTTATAAATTCTAACTTTGAGATTTTTTTTACAGAAGACTAGATGACAAAAGCTTCTCAACCGAATAATAGCAGGCATTTCCCATATTTATTCTGCGTTTAATTTCCTCCCGAGTGTCAGGTTTTAGTACCTGTTAAAATATTTTTGCAGCAGTATTTTACTAGGAAATAGCATATCTTTACGAATCACAATTTTCGAGTTACTACATTATTTTACTGCGATGTGGTATGTACTTCAATGCAAGACGAATCTAAAATAAAAAAAGGCCTATAACTAGCTACATGCAAGTCTGGCGGCCAGATACCTGAATTGGTAGAGCGACTGGCTGCGAATTGGTAAGCTATCTACGGTAATAATGAAAGAAATACAAAAACTTGAATCCTATAGCCATAAATTGAAATAATTTTAAGCACCTGTTGCAGATTAGGTGTTTATGACTTTAAACAGTAGGAAAACTACCCGATATGTTTCGAGCTTATAAGCGCCGATTTATCGTTTACATGAACTTCAGAGTTTCGAAACGGATTCTAGAATTAGTAGCTAGGGCATCAGTTTTGCTCCCCTGCAGTTGACCTTCTCTATCTAAATTATACAGTAGATTGTAACTGCAGTTGAAGACATTCGTTCTGAATAGGCAATCGCCTCATAGGAATCAAGGCGAAATGATAGATTGTGGGGGTTATCAGAGATTCCTGCATAATAATATGCTTCCCTTTAAGTCCCACGTAGTGTAGGTGCGACGTATGCGGTGGAATGCCCCCCGATGCCATCCAAGTAAGCTGTCTCGGAATTAATAGGCTTGCGATACGTGACTGGATCATGACTCGTGCCAGGTCACGTGAACACAGCCTCGTAGCTATTACAGAAAAATCAACATCTGTTTGTCAGTGGCGGATTACAGCAGTACAGTTCGTGATATTTCTACTGTTATGCTGAACGACGCTGAATGTAAAGACTTAAGAAAGTATTTACTGATTAAGTTATGGACTTCACGCATTGAGTCCTGTCAACTCATTCGAAAAGGTAATAAAAAGTTTCATAATGGTTGAGTCTAGTGGCGTACGCATAACCTTGTCAAGAGGGGGGGGGGTTATTATTAAAATTGTTTACAATAAACATTATCTGTATTTTAAATTTTGTGTATTATTACTTTTATTATTATTATTAGTATTATTATCATAATCAGTATTAGTAAGTAATTCTAAATAATAATAATAATAATAATAATAATAATAATAATAATAATAATGATTTATTTTAGCTGGCAGAGTTAAGGCCGTAAGGCCTTCTCTTCCACTCAACCAGCAAAAAGTGTATATACATATGCATGAACTTACAAACAATTCAACAATTTGATTTAGATGAGAGTTACATGTATACAAGAGTTATTTACGAATTAAACAACAAAATGCTATGAACTATTAATTAAACACTGAAATAAACTGTGTAGCAGAATTAAACTAAAATACTTAGAATGTTAATATATTTCAAATAATATTAGATAATAGAAAGAGATTATTATGAGACAATTTTGAAAATACAGCACAATCAGGATGATGTCTAAAGAAAAAAGTAACAATGTAGTCAGTGATATTTTAAATCAGTATGATTGGAGTGAAATGCTAATAAGGTTATCTTTTAAGCTGTTCTTAAAGGTGTTTGTTGTCTTGCAGCCCCTAATACTTTGTGACGAGGAATTCCATTGACGCGAGGTGGATATTGTAAAAGATGATGAATAACAAGATGTTCTATGAAGAGGTATACTTAGCGTGCCACAGATAAGTGATCTGGTATTTACGTCGTGGTTAGAGTATAGATAGGAGAAACGAGACGAAAGGTAATTTGGTGTTGAGGTGTGCAGAATTCGAAAGAGTAAAGACAAAGAGTGTAAAGTTCTACGTTCTTTAAGTCGGAGCCACGAGAGACTTGCGAAGGACGGTGATATGTGATCATATCGTCGGATGTTGCACACGTATCTGACGCACATTTTCTGAGCTCGCTGTAACTTGACTGACAGTTCAGAACTTAGGTCACTTAACAAAACGTCACAATAATCGAAGTGCGGCAGTAGAGCAAGTGGACAGCTTCAAATACTTGGGGTGTACTATAAGCAGTAACATGAGCTGCTGCCAAGAAGTCAAAAGGAGGACAGCAATGGCCAAGGAAGCTTTTAATAGAAAAAGGAGAATATTCTACAGACTAGTGAAGTGCTTTGTGTGGAGTGTAGCATTGTATGGGGCAGAAATATGGACATTACGACGAAGTGAAGAGAAGCGAATAGAAGCATTTGAAATGTGGATATGGAGAAGGATGGAGCGTGTGAAATGGACAGACAGAGTAAGAAACGAAGCTGTGTTGGAAAGAGTGGGTGAAGAAAGAATGATGCCGAAACTGATCAGGAAGAGAAAAAGGAATTGGCTGAGTCACTGGTTGAGAAGAAATTGCCTACTGAAGGATACACTGGAAGGAATGGTGAACGGGAGAAGAGTTCGGGGCAGAAGAAGATATCAGGTGATAGACGACATTAAGATATATGAATCATATGCGTAGAAAAAGAGGAAGGCAGAAAATAGTAAAGACTGGAGAATGCTGGGTTTGCAGTGAAAGATCTGCCCTTGGGTAGAACACTAGGAATTAATTATTATTATTATTATTATTATTATTATTATTATTATTATTATTATTATTATTATTATTATTATTAAACCTTAGAAGTTAATAAAGCGCTTGGCTGTTAAATTTACAATATAATGCCATGCACTATGTCCTCACAGTTTTCCAGGTATAAATTTTTAAAAGTTTTAGCTCCTCCTTGACATTGTCCAAATATTTAGCCCTAGATCTTCTCAGTGCTCTTTTCTCTATAGGAGTTTCTGTGAACACATCTCTTAACTCTTCCTTCTTCTGCAGCTCCTAGCGTCTGGAACATGTTTAATTGTGAATAATAAAATCTTGCATATTGTTAATAAATTTCATGTAGTTAATCAGAGAATTACTTACAACTTCTCGCGCTGATTTTTCCAAATGGTCCTTCTGCATAGACCTTTTTCACGTCAAAATAACAAAAGATTCTTTTCAACATATTAGTGGTGAACGAAATTATTGTGAGGCAGGTTTTTCTGGAGATTTCCATGCTGCTATACTGGATTAGGAGAAAATAAGAGGAGATGTGGGACACATGCATTTTAGCTGCTCCCTATAAGAAACAAGTACCTACTAAAACCTCAAACTATAGGCATTTACAAACTGTTGTTTGAAAAGTGACATTCCTGTCTCATTCAGAAGGGTACGATTATTCCAAAGACAACCATACTTTCTAATTACTTGGAAAATTCCATTTCCGTATAGGTCTACTAAATTTAAAGTAAAGAGGTCAAGCAATAACTTAAAAAGTTATTTATTTTAATCTTTCAACATCTTTCCAGTTTGTTCCTTTACTCCAGTTCCTTTTCAAAAGTCGGCTACTTTATTGCGGCTCATGCCAGACTTGACACGGGTTTTCCCTGGAAGGATCAGGAAGAGGGTGGGTAAGGTTGCAAATTGCATGAGAACGGCTTGTTAAGACGTGTGCAGAACAATTATAGTTCGAGACAAATCATATCGTTCTCGTCCCACTCCACCACATGAAGGCATTGCTACTTTCTGAGTGATTTTTACAATACAAGATACTTGTATGAGAAAGGTTGCCTTTTGTTCACTCATATTTAAAGTGGGCGGTATGGGGTGAGTGCCTCTGTTATTTCCTGGAACTAAGGACGTTATTATTTTAATGTACCGAAGTACATATGGTATTTCCATGCAGATATTCTGCGTCATCATGTGATGAAAGAGTAATGGAACGGAGAAAAATTCTCTCCTGCGCCGGGATTTGAACCCGGGTTTTCAGCTCTACGTGCTGATGCTTTATCCACTAAGCCACAATGTACTTCGGTACATTAAAATAATATACGTGATATGCGTAAATCACTTCGTGATTTAAGACGGCGCTTATTCCGTCGGATCCCGGCCAACTAGTCACTCATAACGAGTGCACCTCAGCACATGTGTGGACTTCAGTCCTACGTTCATAGACATCTATGACGTAGTGCAGAGGGGGGCCACTAGAGGGAACCCAAGAGTTGGAACTTAATCTGAGACGATTCTGTCCGACGCCGGGGTGGGTATCCGGTGTGGCTTAGTGGATAAGGCATCAGCACGTAGAGCTGAAAACCCGGGTTCAAATCCCGGCGCCGGAGAGAATTTTTCTCCGTTCCATTACTCTTTCATCATAAGAACGTTATGTTTCGTCCCGAAACATATTCTTTCTTGGGTAGATAAAAAGGTTGTTTAGTTGTAAACTTCCCCAGCAGATTTTTTTTTTCCTTTAGAGAATTAAGAATGAATAAAACCCCTAAATATGTAGATTTATGTAATATCAGGCCATAATATATAATATGGGGTAAATATGTAAAAATATGTAGTATCAAATTTTAATATATTAATGGCAATTACAAGATTCACAAAGATTTGTTATTTATATATGGTTAGGTTGAAAGGAATATAATACGTAATTACATAAAAAAAATCCGGTCCCTACTGATCACCTCGGTGATAGAAATGACCTCGGTAGATCAGTAGCATCGATAAAAGAAGAAAGAAACTCGTAAGACGAATACACGTGGTGTTGAACACCTTTCAAATAGGAATGGTGACCTTATTGTGAAACAGTCGGTAGCGGTGCCGCCCACTCAGCACATTCTCTCTGCCCCTGCCTGTTGTTGAAAGCCGACTCCCAGAGCAGAGTTATTTATCGCTGTAAAGCCGCCTAAGTTTTGCACCAGTAAGCAAGTCCTTTTGCTCCAAGTGAGCGACCCCCTGGTTTCCGACTGCACTGCATAACATGACGTCTATCACCATATTGTTGAAAATCCAAACCCTGTGATCTTTCACTATGTTATTCTTACCCTCTTTTACATCCAGATCCTTTGGTCCAGTATATCCATTTATCTGCAGTCTTCACCTCTATTGACTTGCACGTAGTCTGCCTTCACCTTTGATACATCTCATCGTTTTCATTTTTTCCTCCTATGACTAGTTTCCTTACGTCATAAAAGAAATATACCCAGGGTTTTTTTCTAGAGATAGCATATAGGGTTTGAACACTGACGTAATAAATCTACAGTGTGTATAAAAACAGTGAAGAAAAACTTAATCAGTGGCCATGTATAAAAATTACTAGGTTTTGGCAACTTGTGAAACAAAAAAACATCATTTATGATTCCTAAGTCAAAGCCTGATGACCAGGCTTCGAGACTTTGGACCCGATACAATAAGTTTACTGTGCATGTACTATAGGTTGTTGACTCGCTGCAGGTAGTGAAAGGTAGAGATGTGTTGAGGTAACAACGTTGCTATTTAGAGTAGAGTACGGTAGTATGGGGAAACACACATATGTACATTCTGAAAGTAAATATACATTACACAATGTCAATGTCAAACTAATGAGAAAAGCATTTATTCTCCTGTCTTTTATAAGCAATTGTGTTTAATTATACACAGTGTTAATGGTGGAAATAAACATGTAGCAATTTTAATTTCTTCATTTATCCTGTTGGTCGTCTTTATGAAGTGCAGTTACAGTACAGAATTGCAATGTACTACAAGATACATTTTCAGTGTCTCAAACGTAAATCTTTTTCAGTTGTCTACCAAACACAGTTTGTACTGTGAAAACATGCGTTCTACGTCGCATGACTTTATAGGAGAAAAACGAAAAAACCTAACATCATTGCAATCTCTAAGAGACAGTCCTTTATTCTCGGGTGACTATGTCCACTAATTTGCTCTTTATATTACACAGTGATCCATATCCGTTATTTTTTCATACAATTGATTTCCACTTCTATTTTACACGTTCAGTAACCTGTGTACTTGTGTCTCATTAATTCTCTGCGTCATTTCCTCAGCGAATTTGTGGGCTTCCGGCATCTCTTGCTCTGATTTTTCTAACCGTGTAATAGTTTCAGACACTTTTTGAAAATAGATTTGTATGAAAACCAAATTATTCGTCAGAACCTTCAAATCCAGAGCGTTTTCCTTTGCATATTTGTTGTCATTCTTTCTACAGTACCCCCAACCACTTTACGCTTTACCACTATACTCAGTACGCCGTTATGCGGATTTCCCACTGAACTGTTCTATCGGGTCCTAAGTCTCGAAGCCTGCTGATCACCAATACAAGCCAAAACTAGTAATTAACTAAGGTAAATTACCAACATAGCTTCAAATTAACACAGGAAAGTTGGTTTTATAACAAATTTACCAAATCTTAAGTGAATGATAAAACTGTTGAAATTGTGTAATTAACATGTGTAAAAAATTGGGTAACGTCAGGTCTAGAGAATTTGGACGCCCAACAAGTCAATTTTTTCTCAAAATCCCACAAATCCAGGGCATGTGGAATTTTTTAGAAACTAAAACTTTTTTCAGTAAGCTTTTCTTTGTTTTTTATAGGATTAAAGGAATTTTGTAGAATTAAATATGATATTCATATAATTTTTAATTTTTGTACCATTGTGTACCAATTTCTTGGCTTTATTTATCTATTTATTTATTTATTTATTTATTTATTTATTTATTTATTTATTTTATTGATAGTAAATTTCAAACGAATACAAGTTAATATAATATAAACTAGCCCACTCCTGAATGAGTAAGACTTGTGCTCAGGAGGGGATTTCAATACAAACAAAAATAAAATTAAAATTGAGAGTGAATACAGATTAAAAAGTGTTAAATATCTTTAAACCCAAACTATAAATCCAATACAAATTTGTTTATTTTTTTATTAATTTGAAAGGATTAGTAGTTAAAATAATATTAGAATAAAATTTGTTTAATAATCTAGGACCTTGACTCATGCTATGATAAAAAGCTGCGTCGGTTTTACATTTCGGTTTGCAGAGAATTAATATTTTTGAATTCTATATTTATGTATATACATTTCAAAGTTATTAAGATTTCTGTGAAAATATTTTAATAAAATAAAATAAAATTTGTTTAATGTTGAAACTTTTAAATGTTTAAACGACAATACAATTGAGTAATCTTTGTGCTCTTTTAAACAAATTTGTAATACTTTTTTTTCTGTAGTAAATTAACGAATGAAGGTTGGATTTATAAATTCCATCCCAACCTATATTACCATACATAAATATAGATTGAAATAATGCTAAATGAATAATTGTACGCAAGCGTTACTTGACAAAATATTTCTTAGAACAACAAAGTAATACATTGTTTTATGTAATTTATTATAAATATAATAAATATGATTATTCCATTTTAAATTATTATCAATAATTATACCGAAGTATTTAACCTCTTAACTTCATTAATAACTGAACAATTGCAATTTATATCGTAACAGTCAAAATTATGCATTTTAATTTTTAGTGTAGATAAAATCGGTTTATTACCTTTATTATTTAAAGAAAATGGGATAGCTATTGTTTTATCTTCATTAATTGCAAGAGAATTTTTTATTAACTTTAAGCTGTAATTTGCGTTGTAATAATCATCAGTTCAAGTTTTTCCACTAAAAAGTAAAACTCTATCATCAGCATACGAATATAAATTACCTTCATATTCTTTAAGGTCTATCATTAAAAGGTCATTAATATATATTAAAAATAAAATCGGTTCAAGGACTGTTCCTTGCGGAACTCCTATGTTAATTTTAATAAATTCACTTAATGCATTATCAATTCTAGTAGCTTGAACTCTATTATTTAAATAAGATTAATAAGAAATATACAGTACTTACATTTAAAGTTGTTTATTAGATACGGTAGAAGAAATTGTCCTTCTTCGTCTTCTTCACCTAAAAATTGTTTCAAAGAAATAAACGATTATTATTAGTCGTTAATTGCAGAAACCCGACATGTCCAGGAAATTCAGATTTTTTTTCCAGAAAATACTATTGAGAAAAATTAATGCTCGAGTATGTTAAAAACTAGAACTCATTCTTATGATTTAATAAAAAAATATATCACTTCAAAATAAGAAACGCTTTTGAAGATAATCAATTTTTTGTGGCTGCTGAAAAATTTACTCAATGAACAAGTGGGTTTTCTACAATTCACGCTTCAACTGTGATCCTTTTCTAGAGATCCACATCACGTAATGCCTGAATACATTGCATGCGGTAGAGGTAAAGTTTCAGATAATGTTGACAAGTTGTGTCTGCCAAGTTGTCTCTGCGGACGTTCGTCGAAGACTCTCCTTGTGACTTAGTCATACTATTATAATGCTAACAGCAGCTTCGTTTTCGAGAACACGCCAGTGTTAACAGCTTCAGTTTCTTTAGACTTGTAATTCGGAGATCTCTGGAATCATACTCGCAGTTAAAACGACGTTGAATTGATGTTATACTTCAAAATCTTGTAAACCACAACATATATTTCGTTGGTTTCATTGCAGTAAACGGTGTTTTGTTTATTCAGCCGTTGCTAAGAGATAGTCTGACGTCTTTTGTTCGTAAAACCAATGATACAAAACTTCCGTGATTTAACATCATATTGAAATTAAAATGAGTTTTGTATCATTCCTGATATAATTGTACAGCAATTTTATTTCATGTCTCATACGGATCAGTTTGTCTGTCTGTCTGCCTATCTATGTTCAGCGCTTTCTGCTGAACTATCCACCATATTTTATTCATAATTAGCTATTGCGATTCAATTTGACGGAAAATTATACAAATTAAATATAGGTCTAATAATGTTTATTAAAAGCATTATTAACCTTTTTATGTGAAATAAAAAAGTATGGACGGGACATCTGTTGTCATTATATTTTGTAAAAAAAACAATTTGCATAATAATTTTATTCATTAAACATAATTAGCTGTTTCTGTGTTATATAAAGAGTTTATGAATTGCATATAACTATTCAATTGACAATGGCTATTGTAATATAAAATCAAAATTAATCATACATTGAATGGTATCACTGTATGAAAGAGATGATAATAATAAATTAATATGAACTGGATACATTTTTATCAATGCAGTTTTGATAGCGATAAACGTTCGATTTCATAGTTTGTCACTTACTATAACACTTCGGCTTAAGTAGCGAAGTTTAATGAAAATAATTTCAATTTCGACACATTTTTTTTTCAATTTGTCCTATCCTGATTTGTTTGCTGCAATGCCAAGATATCAAGGAAGTTCCATAGTTACATTCCAATCAACACTCGCTGCATTGCATTGGTCACATGGAGTTAATCTGCTGAAGAATATCGAAGACTTAGTGTGAAACTAACATAACTACAAAAATTGACATTTTTAGGTCTTTATACAAGTCTATAATAATTCATTCTTCTCCTTGGTCACAAAAATCGTAACTCAGTTCCGAACAGTCTTGTATATAATACAATTCGTAACTACAAAACATGATGGTATAGTTCATTTGAAATAGGCGTAATGGCTGTTAAGAATTTTGTTGTGAATAAAACATCGATTGTAGTTACGTTAGTTTCACATTAAGCTATCCATATTTGCTGTTGATGCTTCATGGTTACATAAATTTTATTCGGATGATGCCATGCCTTCAGCGTGAAAGGGCGATCGTCAGTTATTGTGGCTTAGAGACTCGAATTTCGTAATAGAAACGTTTATTTCCTAAACAAACACCTAGTTAAATTCACACATTCAGAGAGGATCTGGGTTAAACCAGGTGATAGTGTCACTCTCTAGGGTCTGAACGATGCCACAAATGTTGAGAGAACTGTATTGGATTGTTGGATTACTCGGCCTGTTGAAATCTCAAATTGAATTGCTAGATTATTCGGTCTGTTGAAATTGAATTGTTGGATTACTCGGCCTTTTGAAATTTGAAATTAAATTGTTGGATTATTCGACCTGTTGAAATTCAGAATTGAATTGTTGGATTATTCGGTCTGTTGAAATTGAGAATTATTGGATTACTCGGCCTATTGAAATTGAGAATTGAATTGTTGGATTACTCGGCCTGTTGAAATTGAGAATTGAATTGCTGGATTACTCGGCCTGTTGAAATTGAGAATTGAATTGTTGGATTACTCGGCCTGTTGAAATTGAAAATTGAATTGTTGGATTACTTTACCTGCTGAAATTGAGAATTGAATTGTTGGATTACTCGGCCTGTTGAAATTGAAAATTGAATTGTTGTATTACTCGGCCTGTTGAAATTGAGAATTGAATTGTTGGATTACTTTACCTGTTGAAATTGAGAATTGAATTGTTGGATTACTCGGCCTGTTGAAATTGAGAATTGAATTGTTGGATTACTCGGCCTGTTGAAATTGAGAATTGAATTGTTGGATTACTCGGCCTGTTGAAATTGAGAATTGAATTGTTGGATTACTCTGCCTATTGAAATTGAGAATTGAATTGTTGGATTACTCGGCCTGTTGAAATTGAGAATTGAATTGTTGGATTACTCGGCCTGTAGAAATTGAGAATTGAATTGTTGGATTACTCGGCCTGTAGAAATTGAGAATTGAATTGTTGAATTATTCTTTCTGTAGAAATTGAGAATTGAATTGTTGGATTACTCGGCCTGTAGAAATTGAGAATTGAATTGTTGAATTATTCTTTCTGTAGAAATTGAGAATTGAATTTTTGGATTACTCGGCCCGTTGAAATTGAGAATTGAATTGTTGAATTATTCTTTCTGTAGAAATTGAGAATTGAATTGTTGGATTACTCTGCCTATTGAAATTCAGAATTGAATTGTTGGATTACTCGGCCTGTTCAAATTGATAATTGAATTGTTAGATGTACATTTTGGCTTTTGTGTGTCTGTTTATAACTGTGAACACTGGCTGTATTACTAATTATGTTTTTTTCTGTTTGTTACAGGTAAGTGCGCTTCACTGAATATTGGTGGGACATCTGTTGCCAGGTGTACACGGTAATACTACCAGAAGCTGCATGAATAGCGACACTTTTTTTTTAGTTAACAAATAGATATGACATTCACACAACTGGGTTTATGAACAATATTGATAACACTGGTCTACAGTGATTTTGCTATTGAACAAAAACAAGTGTAAGTTACCAACCCTAATTTGAGTGTGGTGATTACAGATCTGAAGTCCATTTTTGTCTGTTACGTCACAATTTTAAAATAATATTTTTAATTTTCAATTTTTACGTTTTAATGCATTTAGGTCCATTTTATTTATTTTATTGTGATGGTGCTACTGATCAAAAACAAATGTACCAACCCTGCAATCTGCTATGAAAGTTCTGCATAAATCGCCCCAAACAAAACAGATTCGATGGCACTAATTTCGTTCCTTATGTTGTATTTCTGCTGGATTATAGTTCTATGCTTGTTGCGATACACCCTACTTTTGAGATAACCCCATAGTATAATCAGCTGCAGTCAGGTCAGGAGATCTTGGTGGCCAGGCAATGTCTCCAAATCGTGAAATTATCCGTCCTGGAAATATGTTTCACAGACAGTTCATTGAACCACGAGCAGTGTACGCATAGCTGTAGACTGCTTTTGCACGTAGGCCGCCTGGGTGGACCCATTGTAGGCCTACTACCCGGAATGAATGGTGTGCATGCTCTAAGGCCCTCCACGCTGCAGATTTCTCCGCGGACCACCTTCAAACTTCCCTACAGCCTCCATAAGTCCTTTTACCTTTCCACTTAGGCATCACCGTGATCCCTCAACCGCGGTCTCACACCTAGCATGAGCTCAGGGGAGCGCCCACAATAGATAGCACTACCACCAGCAACTAATGACCACATACCACAGGGTCCAATTTTGGTGGTGGCCAGTAGTCGAATTTACATCGGATGCAAGCCCGAAATATGGGAAAGAAACGGAGATGGTGATGATGATGACGACGACGACGAAATGAGTTCGAGGTCCAAATGTGCTTCAATTGATTTGAGGGAAAACATCGGAAAGAATCTCAATCAGGTAACTTGACCCAAGTAGAATTTTAACCCGGGGCCGCTCGTTTCACAGTTAGCTTTGAGCGTATTCCGAATCTCAGCACTGAGCAATCTGATGGCATCACGGTGTTCCGAATTTCACCGATGGCGACACTAATGCTCCACCGGTGTCGCACCGGTGCCATCAGCTTGCAGAGGTGGTGGCAGTCTCCATCAGCCGCCATCAATGAATCTGATTGGTTCTTGTATAGGGCGGGAATTAGCAGACGAATGACATCGTGCACTGTTGTGTCATGGCGGTGTGTTCTGCCGTATTGTTTGTAATGAGCACAACGTAAAAACAATATGTTAATGGCTTATGAGCGAACATGTCAACGGACCAGTTATTACTACCGGTTCAAGAAATAAATTGTTTATGCTCTCTTTTCTTTGAACGAGATGGCAGTACGGAAATTTCGCAAAATTTTGCTAGCGTGGCACAGACAACAACTTATACAGTCGCCATGACAGCTATCGATCCTTCCAGCAGTTTTGTTCCTATTTCGCTGCAGCGTGATGTCATTGTTGTCCACCGGTCCGGTGAGATTCGGAATACGCTGTTTGCTTTCTGTTACTCCACAGCGGTGGACAAAAAACAGCTATGCTCTTGACGGGATTCGAACTAACATCCGTGACTTCCATGAATGAATAAGATGTGCATTAATATTTGTGCATAAATTGGCTAGCAACGTGTTTCTAAAAGAAAGAATAATGACTTATCTACTGCAACCACGCGTGGTTCTGTCTATTACATTTGAATACGACTGTACATGTTCCCGTATATCGTCAGTGTCAGCTGGAAGAAGCATTCCCGCCGCGTGAGCTGCTGGTCGCACTTGAGGGACTCCCCGGCGAGAAGAGCTTTCGGATCGCCTAGGGAAATGGCAGTACAGTAATGCACAAAACAGAACCAAATTCTAGAGCAGTGATGTCAAAGCAAGCGCATTTTACTGACCTTGACGTCGTGCGTGGGCATCAAGCGCTACTTATGGAAGGAGGAATAAGCAGCCTGTTGGATTAAGAAAACAGCAGTGCACAAACTTCAAACGGAACGTGAAATTTTATGTCGTTATTTTTATATGGCGTCTACAACAAATGGCCATAAGTGTATGATCTCAGACATTCGATTCACACCATGTTAAATAAACTTCTACAACATCACTACTGGATTGAATAATTATCCTGTAATATGAGCAACAACAGAACATACGCCCATCATCTAATTAACTATAAACAATTTAAACCCAACATATTGGCATAAATAATAACACCAAGATCTGCAAAATATAGGCAGTTATAACAGGCTAGAATCTTACACCATGATATGGAAAAGTGAATACCTTGTAACAAAATATTGTAATTTGCAAATCCTCACATACATAGTAAAGCATTAAATAGAGTTAGCTCATTTTTATATTTTAATCTTACTTTTAATCTCATATCATTACATCGCTCATAATATTGTTCACATGTGATGACTTGCAAAGAATATATCCATATAATATAAGTATATTTTAATTGTTGACAGTTGGGGTATCCACAATTGAACATTATAAAACTAATTCATATAATTTTTAATAGGTTTTATCCTCATATGATAGTAAACATGTATTGTATGTGTAGATTGTGTAGATAACACTGAGAGTATTGATATTGTAAAATGACAGAGTGTATCTGATGTTGACATGGTCAACGAAAACGTTCATACATCACACAACTTATTATGTAAAGGTTAACACCTAACAAAATATATAAAGTAGTAAAGTCAACGACTGAAAAGATAAATTTCTAACTTATAAAAGTAATCAATCAACTAATCAAAACAATATTATAGTACAAAGCAATGTTACATAGGTACCGCATATGTTTTTAAGTGTAACTACAGTAATATTCCATAACAAAACTCTTATTGCATTATGCTTTTAAGGTGATATTGGTGCGCAACTTCCTATCATTAGAATATTAAATTATTTTCTTGATATCTAATGAACTATAGAGCTGACATTTTTACAACAATGGGCACATATCTTTTGCTTATGATGTAACAGTAGTTGCTTTGTTAATTCATTTCCATACAAACATTAATTGTCCATGCGAATACTTTCAAAATTTGTAATACACTATCTTCAGTAATACGTATTTGCGGTATATTACATTTACGAAAACATTTTTCAGTACCTGTAAGGCTACTAAATAAATAGACCTATATCTGAAAATGTCACTTTTCTATAAAAAAAATTGATAAAATATTCCTTTTGAATAAAATACCAAACTTATGAAAAAATGAGCATTAAAAATTAAACTTACATTCTTATAATGCACTTAGACTTCTCAGACAAATCTAAAAATTAACATTGATACAGTTTTAATAAGTTCTCTTCCCTTCATCTATTGAATCAGTGCTGGCCATCTCTGTATATAGCTCGACCAAGCGGCATATACTACCTCTTTCGTCTGTCTCTTTCCTTTCCGCTGTAAAACGCTCAGGCTCTCCTGAGCTCTAAAGCGCGCGCTTGCTCCTATGGGCACCAATTGACATGACTGTTCTAGAGATACGATAATGCATTCCTCTGCCAAATTTTGTGTTTTCTGGGTCTGTAACTCAAGAGAAGCCCCCTTATTGGGTGTAACATTTTAGGGGAAGCACGTTTGCAAAGTTTAACCCTTAAATTGACAGATTTTTATTATCCTCTGATTGAGGTTCTGGCTGATATGTACATCAATTATCAGGCAGTACATCTCACTTGACGATATGTGTCAGAGGAAGAACAATATCTGAAGTCTGACTAGTGTAATATGTAGCTAGTCGGCGATGTATGTAATGGAGGGGGAAGGGACCAGCCACCCTAATCCATTACCTCCTGGTCTAGTTACCTCATAAGTGGTGTCTTCTTGGTATCGCTTGTAAGGTTCAGACCTGTCTTAGGACAGTTGACTAAACAACATATATATGAAGGGTTCAGAGCCATAGTGGGCCAAGCGCCATTTATTAAAAACGGAGAAAGCAAGGGTTAAAGTTAAGTGAATACCATAGTTTAATGAAGATTGACATAACATTTAGTTTTAATGTGTATACTTTATATTAATGGCTATATGTTTCCATTGAATTATAGTAATAACTTCATTTTAATCCTTGTTTTCTATGGTTTTAGTATATGGCGCTTGGCCCACTATTGTTCTGAACCCTTCATATTATATGGTATTGACAATTTTTCCGTCATAATATTGATGACTGTAAGCAGTGGCAGGATTCGAAGACAGTTCTTAAATTTTAGTAAAAATTTTGTCATTCCAAACAAATTTGTTTAGATGGATCCCTTCTTGCTTTAAAATGTTCTGCAGAAATACTGAACATCCATTTATGTTTATACAGTATGAACAGAAGATCAAAATATACATGTTTTACACTCTTTCTGCCGTAAATATGCTCTTTTAGCTTGTTATTAGAGAAGTAAATGGATTTTACCGTGATATTGTTGGTTGCTATTGACGACGGAACGTAAGTCACATTATTTCCCTGGGAAGTAAGTGAAAATACGTTTCGTTCAACAGTAGCATAGCAACAAATAAAAGAATACTCAAAACTCGATGACCTTCCCAAGAGATCTGATATTAAATCATGTAAAATTAAGAAATATATTTTATTATATAAAATGTATGAGTGGAAAAAACGTATGCAATTCGTGAATTAAGTAGAATTTGTTAGTCTCGGACTACTTAATTGCAGTTCTCGCTGCCATTCGTCCTCGACTAGTAAAAACTTACCTCCCTTAATACATAAGAAACTATTATCATAATTGTTTTCATACTACCACCACAATCTAATATATACAGTCACGAACCTCAATACGTAGTAAATATGCATCCATAGATAGTTGCTAACCACTAGGATCGCTATTATCGCCTCATTACGGACAATGAGAAATAGTACCGGCACAGTCTATTGTTCCTAGCACCCTCACAACTGAAGCTTCGTGACTGTATATACTAGACTGTGCTACCACGTAAGTTTACCAGTAAATATAATGGTTGTTACTTTTACAATAAATGTAAATTTTGTATAGATTTTATTTTTTATTTTATTCTTCTTCTTCTACAAGTAGAGGTTGTCATAAAGACAAATAATAATAATGAATAAAATGCGTAAAAAATTAATAGAATGAATATCTTAGACTTAAATGCTGAGCAAGAATAAATTAACAATTACAAAACAATAAAACAACATGCAGAAATCTATAACATAAATTTTGAAACCATTGAAGTAAGACAATTTAATCTGGCTATATAAATGATGTCTAAAAATTGCATATAACCTTTAACAGCCTTTAAACTTGTATCTTGTAACACTATATTGTCATTTATGCATCTACAGAAAGAGCTTTCAATAATAATAATAATAATAATAATAATAATAATAATAATAATAATAATAATAATAATAATAATGTGGACATTGCGTTAGTTGTTTTCTTTGCAGTCCGACACGGTTTAATAAATTAGTTTGAGAAATCATAGTTCTACCAATTTAAAAGTTAATTTGTAATCTTCCTTAACGTGGTGAGGTTGCCAAAGACGAAGAATGTTAAATAGTAACATTTAAGATGTACATTAAAAATGTCTTACAAGAAGCTTGTTTACAATAAACTTAAATTTACAGTAATGAAAATTTGCAGATAAAAAATAGAATGAGAAAATTCAACTGTAATTTAAATTGAAGTACAAATGTCGCCGTAAGATCTGCAGAGAACCCCAAATTTATAACAGAATGACACGAATTGTTTTGTTATGGTCCCTCTAGCGCCCATCATTAATCCGATGACTTCTATATCCCTGAGTTTATATGATGTTTTGTAATAAGGGGTAGTTGGTTCATAAATTGTACTTTTCTCTAGATTAACCTTCTCGGGTTGATTCTGATGCATCTCGAATCTGATGGTCTGATCCAGAATATAAGCTTTTGTCTCTCCAGGTTTAAATGTTATAATATCAATACGCCGATGACTTCCAGTATCCGCTATTCCATGGACTTCTTCATAGGTAGTGTAGTCATTGGACTTAAGGCATGTTGCGATTACAGACCTGATCTTGTGATGCCTGTTGTTACGAAGAGTTTCGCCAAATAGGCATGAACCCAAGACATGAGCCAAAGTTTCAACCTCACTGTGGCATCGCCTACAGTGATTATTGTCTTGAGTTCTGCCTGGAACAACGCGTACAGGAGCAACATTACCGGTCATCTTTAGCGCATCTCTCCACTCGGAGCTAGAAAGGCCTGTATGATGTCTGACCCAGCTGTTTGCGGGAGTGAAGTCTTGATATAAGCTGACCTCTTTACCTTTCTGTGGCATTTGACACCATTTATTAAATTCTTCAAGGCGCAAATTTTCCTGACTTTCCTCGAGTCAATTAGACCTCTTTTGTTCTTAATGGTGTCTGGAGAGATCAAATTGTTATCCAGAGGTAACTTTTCGATTTTCAGTTCATTCACTAAATCTCTTGTATTGGCAAAATGCTGATTATCTGATCTCATAAAAACTGGACAACTGTTAATTTGTTGCAGTACTGCCTGCCATGTAGCCTTCATATCTACTGTCAGAGTAAATCATTGAATCTGGAGTATCTGTAGGCAAACATAGTATTTCTTTTAGTGTTGTTTTAATTATTTTATCTGCGTCTTGTAGGAAATAAATTTGGATTTTTTCGAGAGGAATTGAGAAAAAGTGGTACATTAATATCGGACAGATTGAAGAGTTGAGAATTTTAAATTTCTGATCTGGATGTAACGAAGGTGAAGAAGAAAGTAGATCCAATTTATTTTTTACACAGTGTTTGAAATTGTTGAGCTATTTTTCAACATATTCCTCACTTGAATTGAGACATTTTTCATACCATGAGATCAACTTTTGTAGCCTGTGCCGTAGAAGTGTGCCGCCTGGGATCGGAAGCAGTGTATGACAGTAGTCTGCACGTCTCTGTCGATGGCAAGATGGCAAATTGTTGAGATATTTTTCAACATCTTCCCCACCTGAATTGAGACATGTCAGTGTCGGTTTCACGATGCTGATTCATTAAAGACTTGGGACTCCGGGATTTACTGTCTGCAGATGTGGCCCTTTCGGAGGAGTTGAGACAGGATGGCCCAACTGTCAGTGTCGGTTTCACAGTGGTGATTCAGGAAGGGATTGGTACTGTGGGCCCCCGGGGCTTATCAGGATACTCGTCTGCTGATGGCACCTGACTTTGTCGGGAACTAAGGCAGGATGGCGGACCTGTTAGCATCGGATTAACAATGGATCAAAGTATGCCTAAGTATGAAGACCCGTCCAGGGTTCAGTTCTCGAAAAACGAAGCCATTAGTGTACTGTACCAAGCATGAAAAAGACAAACAAAGGTTATTTAGGTGATAAACATATTTCACTGTAATTCAGTCTTCCGTATTATCTATGAAAATTGGATTGGAGGCGATATCATCGCATTATACCCCCTTGGGTGTTTTAGCGTCGTTCGATAGCGTCCCAAGGGTAAAGTAACCAGTGGGGAATCATGGAATTCGTATTAGAATTTATACCGCAGGACAGTTGTGGAGACTTGTGGGTCGTGTGAGCGCTGAACAGGTCACCGCTCGAGACCGTAGGCAGTGGGTCGATGAGTCATTGTGATTTACGGCAACTGGAAATGAAATTTCGGGATATCCCATGACACAGACGATGCACGAAGTACCAATACTGGCGACCCAGAAAGCTTCTGACGTCCGACGTCCGAGAAACAAGCAGTTCCATACAGTTTGCTTACTGACCAGTGTGTTTCATACGTTGTTATTTATATATCACTACCACTCCACCACCATTCTTTTCTTCGTTGATTAAAATTTAAAATAAAGTGATAAGTAATCAAGATATTCTCGGTCCACCGCTGTGGAATAACGGTCAGAATACCTGATCGTGAAACGAAAGATTCTAGGTTCAAATCCTGGTTGGGACCCCATTAACAACAAATGTTGAGTAATTTTCGGCGCTGGACCCTGGATTCATTTCGCTTGCATTATCACCTTCATTTCACTCAGATGCCAGATAACTATCGTAGTTGATAAAGCGTCGTAAAATAAACCAATTAAAAATGTTAAGAATACTTCCAATTTCTTAAACTAATTAATTTATCACAAATCTCAATAATTTATTGGTTCAAACTTGCACTTACATCTGGTTTTAGTGCATGTTTAAACCAATCATAATAACCATTAAGACTTTAAAACCTTATTTATTTATTTATTTATTTATTTATTTATTTATTTATTTATTTATTTATGTATTTATTTATTTATTCATTTATGTATTTATGTATGTATTTATTTATGTATTTATGTATTTATGTATTTATTTATTTATTTATGTATTTATTCATTTATTTATGTATTTATGTATTTATTTATTTATTTATTTATGTATTTATTTATTTATTTATTTATGTATTTATTTATGTATTTATTTATGTATTTATGTATTTATTTATTTATTCATTTATTTATTTATGTATTTATGTATTTATGTATTTATTTATTTATTTATGTATTTATTTATTTATTTATGTATTTATTTATTTATTTATGTATTTATTTATTTATGTATTTATGTATTTATGTATTTATTTATTTATGTATTTATTTATTTATGTATTTATTTATTTATATATTTATTTATTTATGTATTTATTTATTTATGTATTTATGTATTTATTTATTTATGTATTTGTTTATTTATTTATTTATGTATTTATTTATTTATGTATTTATGTATTTATTTATTTATTTACATAACAGGCAAAGCCCAATTACAATGTTCACGACTAACAAATTAATTGATAAAACATAAACAAGGAAAAGGAAACATACACTTAAAAACTGAAACAAAATAGAAATAAGAGAAAGAAAAAAAGAGAAATTGAAATAAGGTGTGAAAGTAGCTTCAACTTAACTAATAACAATATTCTGTAAAATATGATAACAAATAATTCTGTATCTAGAGAAATTCATATTGAAAATATCAACATTCGGATGAGGATGTAATTTATTGTATAACTGTAACATTTGGAAAACTGGGGAATTTTTGTGGGATTCAGTATTTGTCCTTGGTATGTAAAACAAATTTCGAAATTTCGTTTTAAGTTTAGGTGCATATAATGTTATATAATAAAATAAACCGACACAGTCCAACTTATTGTTAATAATTTTATAAAGAAAGTTTAAAGATTGACAATTTCGTCTAATTTGCAAACTAGTAAAATGGAAATGTTGAAGCATTGTAGCATAACTCTCATAGCATAACTCTGCTCCAAAAGGTGATATAAAAGAATCTATAACACAGTTAGCTGAACTTTTTATTCCATTTAATCACGTACTTGGAACATGATTGTTAAATAAGTACCGGCGTTTTAAAATATGGTGCAAGTCATCAGCATGTTGTAAGGGTTAGAGGTAAGATCCGTACTTTGGGGATGCAATCGGGCGTGGATTCGAATCCCTCTTGAGTTAGTTACCTGGTCGAGTAAAGCGAATGATAGGTAATTCTATGGCGAATTCTTGATCTCATCTCACTATATAAGATCTCGCTATCATCAATTGCAACGATAAGCCTTGAGGTTGCGGCGAGTTTGAAACAGAGGGAGACAAAAGTAATGCTTTTACTGTAATATACAACATTAACTAAAGCAAAACGATCATTTATATACTCGATATTAACTGTAGCATAACTGCCGCTTGTATACTCAACACCAATTAAACCAAAACAATGAATTATATATTGTACGTGAAATAAGCCATAACCAAAATTTGTATAATATTTTTGTGCATTACCTTTTATTTCTTAAAATAATGTAGATGAAACTATATCCGAACACGAGCTTTACTCGTATGGTTGTTCCTGATTTTTATATATATTTTATATACTTAATTTATAGATATCAAATACGTACTCAATTTAGTATAAATATCAAACATTAACAAAAGCAAAACTATAATTTATATACTCAACATTAACAAAAGCAAAACCTTTATTTATACACTCAACATTAATAAAAGCAAAAGATTTATTTATACACTCAACATTAACAAAAGTAAAACCTTTATTAATACACTCAACATTAACAGAAGCAAAAGATTTATTTATACACTCAACATTAACAAAAGCAAAACCAGCATTTATATACTCAACATTACCAAAAGCACAACCATCATTTATATATTCAACATTAACAAAAGCAAAACCATCATTTATATACTCAACATTAACTAAAGGAAAACCATCATTTATATACTCAACATTAACTAAAGGGAAACCATCATTTATATACTCAACATTAACAAAAGCAAAACCATCATTTATATACTCAACATTAACTAAAGGAAAACCATCATTTATATACTCAACATTAACAAAAGCAAAACCATCATTTATTACTCAACATTAACTAAAGAAAAACCATCATTTATATACTCAGCATTAACAAAAGCAAAACCATCATTTATATACTCAACATTAACTAAAGGAAAACCATCATTTATATACTCAACATTAACAAAATCAAGATCATCATTTATATGCTGAACATTAACAAAACCAAAACCATCATTTATATATTCAACATTAAAAAAAAGCAAAACGATCATTCATGCATATATTCAACATTAACTAAAGCAAACCGATCATTTATATGCTCAACATAAAACTAAAGCAAAACGGAATATATAATTTCTTCCTTTCACATGTTAAAACTAGTCAAAATGGTATCCCCGAAGTGATATAGTGTTAGAAGTTGTGTAATCAAGATGTATAAAGCAAAACGATCATTTATACATATACTAAACATTAACTAAAGCAAAACGATCATTTATGTACTCAACAATAACTAAAGCAAAACGATCATTTATACATACTGTACACTCAACATTAACTAAAGCAAAACGATCATTTATGTACTCAACATTAACTAAAGCAAAACGATCATTTATGTACTCAACATTAACTAAAGCAAAACGATCATTTATATACTCAACATTAATTGAAGGAAAACAATCATTGATATCATTAACTAAAACAGAACCATCATTTATGTACTCAACATTAACTAAAGCAAAATGATATTTTATATACTCAACATTAATTGAAGGAAAACAATCATTTATACATATATTCATCATTAACTAAAACAGAACCATCATTTATGTACTCAACATTAACTAAAGCAAAACGATCATTTATGTACTCAACATTAACTGAAGCAAAACAATCATTTATACATATATTCATCATTAACTAAAAAAGAACCATCATTTATGTACTCAACATTAACTAAAGCAAAACGATCATTTATATGTATATTCAACATTAACTAAAGCAAAATCTTCACTTATAGTCCTACATATACTCAACGTTAACTAAAGCAAAACCATAATTTATATACTCAATAATAATTAAGACAAACCCATTATTTATATACTCAACATTAACTAAAGGAAAACAAGCACTAATTTAATCAACATTAATAATAACAAATCCATAATTCATACACTTCACACAGCTAAAGCAGAACAATTATTTATATAGACAACATTAACGATTGCAGGTCTGTAATATATGTACTCACATTAACTATAGAAAAACCACCATCATACATATAATCAATATTAGCTATAGCAAAACCATCATTTATATATTCAACATTATCTGTAACAGAACCGTCACTCGACGGAGCGAGTTGGTTCAGACGGAGGATTTGAGACTCGCTTTCGGGAGGTCCCGAGTTCAAACCCCGTTCCCGGCCACTCTTTCCGGGATATTCATGGTTTCCCTCAGTCACAAAGGCAAATTGCCAGATTGTAAATTTACACATCATGATTCATCACCGCCTTAATCACCAATATCATAAACATTAATGAAAATCTGGAATAAATTACATGAATACAAACCATAACGCACGACAATAGAAACAGGAATTCAACAATAGTAACAACGGCCTACTGGTATATCCATAGATCCTAAACACGCGATATGACCACAGCGTGTAAATAAGCCTAGCATAATATGTATGTACGCAGCATGAACGGAATAAAACCACACTATTTATAATCGATATTAAAACCAGAAATAGTTTCAGATCCCTCTTCAAGTCTTCAGCAAAGTCAAAACTTACGTAAATGTTCCCAGCTGAAGCTCACATTATTATGTTTATTTCTGAATTCCTGGTCGTAGCTCAACTGTTGATCGAGATCTCGCTTGAATTTGATAGTATCCGATCTTACCAAATCCTGTGACATTTGTGGTGGACAAATCTGCAAAGCAGATTCTTCTGGATTCTCGTTTAACCATTGTTCCATTAACCACGTTATCACCTAACATTTTCGAATAGACTTTTATGCTCGACCATGCCGAAATGTTGTAATTATACACCTGGTAGCAGCCCTTTAATGGACCTCATTAAACTACACCTATTCATTAAAGTTGAGGTTTTCCACCAATCAGAAAGCAATATGAAAGCGCAAGTATCGATTATTCTCGGATATGCAATCGAAAGATAACTAGCGAAACGTCACGGAGGCTGAAAATGCAATACTGTCGCAGAAGGTTATGTTCTGTTACTATAATAATTAGCGTTAATTGTAAATAATATTCAAATAAATTCAATTTGTCATCTCGTTTTTCAATGTCTAAATCAATTTCCAGGTTATATCAAGATTAATGTTCATTTTACTCTCTAGATTATATCAAGGTCAATTATATTTGTTCCTCGGAAAAAATCAATACTTTCGCGTCTGCGCACATTTCACAATTTACGAGATATTGCACAAGGTCACTTCCCCTCCCCAGTCAGATAAGAATAATATAAATACTTATGAATAATTTCAAGTTAGAAATAAGGTCGAGCATAAAAAGTCGTATGAAACTTGCGTATAATGGTAATTAAGACGCTCGTATGAAAATTATGAAACTCGCTTGCGCTCGTTTCATAAATATACTCGCGTCTTAATTACTACCATTATAGGCTCGTTGTATAATGTACTATTGTAATTTTCAGGAGTCGTTAGAAGAACTCTGCTACTCTGGTATTTCGTGAATCGAACTGTTTCTTTTCTTTTCTAACACAGGACTCCTTGTACATGATATCAGCATGTCGCCGGACCGCCATTTCACGAAACAAAGTAAAACATAACAAAAAGCTTCTCTATCTCTCTCCGTCTGGGATAAAAATATTATCGAAAGAGTATCAGTTGTCTATTGAAGATATGAAAGTTGATGTATAAACGATGTTTTACTTCATAAAATAATACAGCATTAAATGAAATGCTTTATACAAATTGTAGGCCTACGCAGTTTCTGTGTGTGACTTCCCTGTAGTTCATTTGTTTGTGGAACATGTGTCAATCCATCATATCCACTTTTAAGCGAGGAAGAAGGCGGTTTTTTTTTAAATTGGTAACAAAATATTTTTGTTATCAGTTATCCATTTGCTGGTGTTGTTTATACCGCAAAATGTTTTGATATCGTCTTTTGTTATTTGTTTCTCGTGGTGCTTTGTTACATTGATAGGTAGCAGCACTGTATTGTCTATAATAGGATGATTATTTTATATTGATACTGTCCGTTATTGCTTTCAAAACAGAGGCAAAATCCTACACAGAAAATTAATTCATAATTCAATTTTTTTTAATGGAAATGTTGACAGTGCATCAATACGATTATTCTCATACCTACTAGAAATGTGTATAGCTACATATATAGTATACATGCACGTTTGTGTGTACTTTGATCGAATTCAATCCATCAAAATGGATAATGTCGACAGTCTGCCTTATCAAATTTTATTCTGAATACTCTTGTCAGCTTATTTAAATAATTAGTGACTGACATTTCTGAAGAAATTCTCTTACATCGAAGTACCCCTGTTATCCTAGTACGTGATGCGGGAAAATACTCGTATTTTTTAGAGATAAACGGGGCCTGGGTTTTTTCTTTTAAAGCGATAGAACGTCAAATGTATATGCTGTAGCTGAGGTGTATTTACATTTTAGTCAGGGATCTTCTTGCCTGAATTTATACAGGGACATCATTTTATTTTTACTAACATTTCTAATATTAACCTGACTATACCTTTGGATCAACGCTTGCTACCCCCTTCTACGACTGGAGTTCGATGATACTGGCGTAATATACAAACAAATCACTTTACTAGGTATATGAGGGAAGAAAAGTAGTTCATCCATTTATGTAAACTAGGAAATATCACGCTTTTGAGTTTGATAATTTTCATTAGGTTTTTGTTTAATCAAAATACAGTACAGTATTAACAATGAGTGTTTTACTCATGAACTGAGCAGTTCATGCGGACGTATTCATTATGCAGTGCATATTATGCTGTCTACAGCACATTAGCGTACAATATTGAGAATGAAGTTAAATTGAAAAATAGTCATAATATGGATGTTTAAACGCATTTTTTTAAATGGTGGCCGTTCATTTCGATACAGGCTTCAGTTCTAATGTGTGTAATTTCAACTACCAGTTTCGTCTTTCGTACTAGTAACTCATGTTGAAATAATTCTGAACCTACTCTGTAAAAGAGTACCTTACGTACTGTAAATTCAATCTTCACTTCTGGCCGATCCGAAAAGATAAAATTAGTCAGACATGCTATCTACTGTCCGTCCAAGTGGTTATGTCGCAGGATCGTAGAAAGGGGGGAAATCACGTGACAGTTAATTACTTAACGAGGTCCTTTTATTTAAGTTATTTTAAACGGTTGTATGGGTATAATATTACGTAGACGTCCAATTTCTAACAGGAATTAATGTTCTCAGAAAAGAGCTAAGACAGACCAGCCACTAGCATTTACAGAAGGGCGAATAGAAGCAGGTGGGGAAAACCGGAATGCGACGTAGGCAAATGGACGACAGTACCTGTGCGAAAATTATGCAATATTGAAAATTCACTGGAAAACGCGAACATATTTTTGGAACGTACTGTTTACTATGACCGTAAGGCTACTATGACTGTATATACGGTCTTGGATCTGTGTGGAGGACGGTTGAACTTCATTAGTAGAAGGGGAGGGAGTGAAGTACATTAAAAAACTCAGGTACAATAAAAATTGAAGTAAAAGAAAATGATGTCCTGTACTTCGATGCTTATACTCGACAAAATTGCTCTCTCAGGATAAATCGCTTTAAGTAGGTATTTATGTAAAGAATAGGAAATTTTGAACTAACTTCAAATTACCACTTGCTGAACACTCAAAACTAGATTATGTAGTTTGTTGAGTAACGTCCTAATATTTAACACCAGACTACATGATAAAACTCGTCTTTTAAAATATGAGGGTCCTTCAAAAAGTAAGGTAACAAAATCTCTGATGGATAAACTTTGTTTCACACTGTTCCGTCGATATAGCAGAAACCCAATACTTATCTACTCCCTCCGTTCCAGAATATCTATATATATATATATATATATATATATATATATATATATAATTTGAACTGTTAATGGAAATTACGGGAAAACGGCTGAACGGATTTTAATAAATGTCCCCTCATTTTGAAGCTTGGAACTCATACTTTTTCAGAGAAATAGTAGTTTTCAGTGAAATATCAATTTTTCAACATAATTTTCCTATTTTCCAAAATCCATCTGTCGTCAGTTTTTAGAACTAACTAATTGCATTTCAGAATAAAACAAAACACGCACTACAGTAAAAAATATTACACGAAGGCCATGATCTGCAAGAATGCTGACATATTTAGAGCTCAAATTAAATTATTGGTTATTAAAAACTTAACTTACTAAAAATAATTTACAGGTTCGATTCTGTGATGTGTAATTTTCTGGGTACAGCTGTTTATTGGATATTAAAAACTACAAAACTTGAGGTGGTTTGATGACATTATTAGCATTAGAAATGAAATATTATTGTAGTTAATGCCATGCTGTGACTATTTTTCATTAATTATACATATTAATGCTATATTGATTATATGAAAGTGAAACGTTTTGGGGTTATATAAGTAGATGTAGAGAATAACTTAAATTAGATTTTGATTTCTGTATTTTACTGAGTGGCGGCTATATAGTATATTATATAGTAAATGTTACTGAAAGCTATAAAACTTACGTAAGATAATAATATTATTAAAAATCAAATATTTTTATAGTTATTAATCAAGTGGGGTGGGGCCTTTTTTATATATTTAATGGCGGTGTGGTGTAGATATTTAGATACGTGGTTCTCTTCAGTACTGGTTCGAGAGAGAGTATTTTTCATTATTATGGAAGCAAATAACATTCAGAATTTCTGGTATTCTTCACTGAAAATAAATCTGAAAAATGTTTATTTGAATGTCTAAGGGGGCCTGAATTAAATAAATCGAAATATCTCGCTTATTATTGATTTTTGTGAAAAATGTTACATAACAAAAGTTTCTTTAAAAATAATTTTCAATACGTTTTATTCCTTGAAAAATTTTGATAGGACTGATATTTAATGAGATAAATGAGTTTTAAAATTAAAATAACTGCCAGCTAAGGCCGTGTAATGAATTAGAAAACAAATGACTTCGTCTATAAGGGGCCTTGGACAGCAACAATCGAAAGCTATGAAAGATAGCCTACAGAGAATGTTTCTGTATTTGTATGAAGTAATATCGGAAGCTAAATTAACCGATTTGTATAATTAATTATTAATTCACCATTGGAAAGTGTAGTTTCTCTAGATGGACATAATGCTATAATGTCATTACAGTAACTTCTGAGTGAATCGAGGACAGGTAAGATTAAAATAGCTTCTTATGCACAGAAAACTTGATAGGCTATTCTGTACATTCGTTTCCTGTATTTCCTAAAATAATTTTTATGACCAAATGAGTGGTCTTTGGATCAAAATGATCGCATTTTAATTATGCAAATACAATTTAAATTAAGTAACATAATAAACGATTTATCCTTATATCAAACACGAATGTTCCCTGGGTCAAATGTCCTATTTTAATTATGTAATTACTTTATATTTATTTCTAACGGGTGCAGCGGAGCGCACGGGTACGGCTAGTTGAATAAATAAATAAATAAATAAATAATTAAGTAATTATGTAGGTAAGTAAATATGTAAGTAAAAAGTAAGTAAGTTAGTAGAAATGTAAGTAAATAAAAAGGCACCGTAGAAGAGGGTAAAGTCGATCAAAATTTTGCAATTTTTTAATGATATTGTGGTTATGCAATGGAGCGAAGTTCGTCAGAAAATAGTATTTTGTCGTCATATCCTTCACTTATGAAGACACTTTACAAGAATTGAATTACAATCTATAATTTTTTTTATTTGACTTGTGATCGAAGTTACCTGCTTACATAGGGTGAAGTCGATCACCATTGAATTTTTAGTTTAAGATCGATTTTAAAATATTGCGGAGTAAAGGCGACCACTGTTTATGTTTTTAAAAAAACAAATTAAGTGTATTACATATATTTTATTTGTTATAAAGGGTGTAAAAACAGTAATAATCTTCAATATATGCCTATAGCATTATATAGTGTATATTTTGTTACTGTGATCATACTATTCGATACAATTAGGCCTATAGGTCTCCACTGTACAATCGTGACTATGACTGCCGACTTATAAAACATAAAAACACATTTTAATACTTCACATACCGACGAACAAAGATTTAAGAATTCAAAACTTTACATTGAAATACAACCCTTCAATTATAATCTAAAATCCAATTCAACATTGCTTAGGTTTATATCAGATGTTATTTGAAATCTTCCCCTCCTCATGTCACTTTAAAAAGTGCGTTGTTCCCATAGTCAGGTACAGAGGGGTGTACAAAATATGTTCCTTTGGCAGTGCTTCTCTTACGCAAGAAATTCACCATAATTTCATCTTCCTCTTTCCCCACTATCCCATGAATATAAGCTATACTATGACACTTTTCTGTTTATAAGTGTTAGTTGGAGGTATTTCGGTGAGCAATTTATTCTTCCTGCTGGTCCTATCTGTTTCGAGTAGGTCGATGACATGATCGACTTAACCCTACAAAGGTACAAGTTTTCTTAAAATAGCTAATAAGTTTCGATACTAACATTCACGAACTGCAAAACTATTATTTCAGGATACAATCTCAACGAAAAGTACTTGCGTATACTTCCTGTCTCCTTTCACTGCTGACGATAATTTAGAGTCTGTAAGACTTTGTTTTCATTTAAGAGAAAAAGTTGAAAATAATTTTCACTTCAACGGTAATCACACAGTGCTCCCATTGTTGGCATTCGCAGGCTTTTTGTTGTCCCTCTCGCTTACATTTACAATGTAAGACAATGAAGTCAGCATAACAAAATTTTAACAAGTAACTGAGGAAATATATAATTTTCAATAAAAATCGCAAATGATCGATTTTACACCCACTAATTGACTTTACCCACTTCTACAGTAAGTAAATAAAAAGTAAATAAATATTACCTTAAACTCTCCAGCGACATCTTTAATATTTCCCGCACAACTATGGCTTTGTCTGTGGCAGAAATGATTACCAGAGAGTTTTCTTTGGAAAATAAACACTGTAAGCATGTAGTTCTCATACCTTACTGCTATGAATTCATATTGTCTGCAAAGCTAACTTAAATCTCCCGTTAGCCTGTAAGCCTGTGACTTAAAAAATCGTTACTTCGGGGATAATACGCATTTACTTAAAATATCAAAAATATTTTGGAATTTACAATTCTGATATTAACGTAATAGATTCTTAACACACATTAAAATCGGTTACCAATTTAATTTATGTTATTGCTGTTTTTATGCTGTTTTCAGAAACAATGTGGCAGTAGGATTATCGGCATCAAAGCGTAACACCCAAGGCAAAGATGGAGGTCAGGCTTACCACAAACATAAACATATAAGTTAATGCTTTCAAAATATGTTATCAATTTCAGTGGCTTTGATTTTAATATACTAATAGCCATAATCCTATCGGAGAATTGTAAAATTAAATTGTAAACATTGCTAATAAATGTGCCAATGCTATTTCGGATAAACAGTTTAGCTCCAAACAAAGCACGCCGTTTTTGGTGTTGTTTTGTGATGGGAGAGGTTCCACTGCCGATCGTTCTGGTTTCGGGACGATGCTGCAATGTTTACCTGCGTCAACCATTTTGAGGATACAAATGAACTAGTCTCCCCAAGCGCGGAAGCCTGTTATTTTTTAATATGCTTGCCTATATTTGTTTAATGCCTGTGCAGCGTACACAGTGAACTGTATTGTCAATCATTTATTTATTTCCCTTTTATTGATTCGGAATTGTTCATATTGAAATCAATGATTGTGAACCCTATGCTTCGGTATTTAGCAAGTCGTACTGTGGTACACGACTTTACACATCAGTAGGCTAAATGAAATACATTCCTTAAACAGGCGACTTACTTCAATTTTTTATGACCACGATTTATAACGGACTTACATTATCGGTTGACTTCATCATATTATACAGGGTTAGTTAAAAGTCCCGCACCACCTAAATAACTTTTGAAGCATACGGTTCAGTGACATGAAACTTGGTATGTGAGGATAACCATATACTAAGAACTCAATAATGATATTACAGAGTTTTTTTCTACTTCCGGTTTAACCGGAAGTAACTCCAACTGTCTTATTTTAAATGGAACACCCAATATATTATTTTATTTTTGAATAGTACTCATTAAGAGCTTTTCAAAAATTATCCACACTTGATACTTCTGTACAAATTCAGTGTTGCTAAGTCAAGAAAACAGAAAAGTGTATCGAATATTAAAATAATAAATGCACCACTTAATAACTTTTGAAGCATACGGTTCAATGATATGAAACTTGGTCACATCTGTGGAGTAACGGTTAGCGCGTCTGGCCGCGAAACTAGGTGGCCCGGGTTCGATTCCCGGTCGGGGCAAGTTACCTGGTTGAGGTTTTTTCCGGGGTTTTCCCTCAGCCCAATATGAGCAAATGCTGGGTAACTTTAGGTGCTGGACCCCGGACTCATTTCACCGGCATTATCACCTTCATTTCATTCAGACACTAAATAACCTAAGATGTTGATAAAGCGTCGTAAAATAACGTACTAAAATAAATAAAGATGAAACTTGGTATGTGAGGATAACCATATGCTAAGAACTCAATAATGGTATTACAGAGTTTTTTCTACTTCCGGTTTAACCGGAAACAACTCCAACTATCTTATTTTAAATGGAACACCCAATATATATTTTTATTTTTTAATAAAGCTCATTAAGAGCTTTTCAAAAAGTACCCACACTTGATACTTCTCTACAAATTCAGTGTTGCTAAATAAAAATGGAAGTGGTGCAAGATATTCCTAAAGCCTGGTTGAATCATTCCTTAAATGGTTTCAATGATCGAGTAACACATTGTAAAGCAGCTGAGGGCTACCAATTTGAACACATAATTTAGAAGGTGAGCTAGCTTTGTTTTGTTTTTGTTAACGAAGGCGTATTTTATTATTTTAATATTCGATACACTTTTCTGTTTTCTTGACTTAGCAAAACTGAATTTGTACAGAAGTATCAAGTGTGGGTACTTTTTGAAAAGCGCTTAATGAGCACTATTCAAAAATAAAAACAATATATTGGGTGTTCCATTTAAAATAGAGTTGGTAATACCATTATTGAGTTCTTAGCATATGGTTATCCTCACATACCAAGTTTCATATCACTGAACCGTATGCTTCAAAAGTTATTAAGTGGTGCCTTTATTATTTTAATATTCGATACACTTTTCTGTTTTCTTGACTTAGCAACACTGAATTTGTACAGAAGTATCAAGTGTGGGTTATTTTTTAAAATCTCTTAATGAGTACTATTCAAAAATAAAATAATATATTGGGTGTTCCATTTACAATAAGAGAATTGGAGTTACTTCCGGTTAAACCGGAAGTAGAAGAAACTCGATAATACCATTGTTGAGTTCTTAGTATATGGTTATCCCCACATACCAAGTTTCATGTCACTGAACCACATGCTTCAAAAGTTATTTAGGTGGTGCGGGACTTTTAACTAACCCTGTACAATAATAATTGAATGTAAGAGTTGGGACAATAAGCATACTCCTTCTGATTGGTTGGATCCAGCCATGGCCGCCTTTAACACACATTTAATAAATCCAGGTGTACGTATGTACTAAAATAAAAATACAGGGTGATCCATTTGAGTATGGATAAAATAAAAACACCGTAAAACATTTACTACTGAACATACAACATTGAAAGATGGGAGATTCCTCAGAGCTCAACATGACTCCCATTGCGTACCCTACACAACTAATAACGGTTATGCAATTCATCACATGTCCGTTGTAGTAGGTTAGTAGGTTATTTTACGACGCTTTATCAACATCTCAGGTTATTTAGCGTCTGAATGAGATGAAGGTGATAATGCCGGTGAAATGAGTCCGGGGTCCAGCACCGAAAGTTACCCAACATTTTGTCATATTGGGTTGAGGGAAAACCCCGGAAAAAACTTCAACCAGGCAACTTGCCCTGACCGGGAATCGAACCGGGCCACCTGGTTTTGCGGCTAGACGCGCTAACCGTTACTCCACAGGTGTGGACTGTCCGTTGTATCATAAGAGGGTGATTTGTTGAAAAGCTTGAATCATTTTTACTCTCAGATCATCAACAATGTTCCTGGGTTTCTGTGAATAGACAATGTCTTTAACAAAGCCCTACACGAAGAAGTCAGGAGGGGTTAGATCTGGGGAGTTTGGGGACCAAGCCAAGAGATAGCTGCTTCTCGTACTGGGTTTCGCCTTCGACCTCTTGCATGTTTTTTTAACACAGAACTGTTTCTACAAATGTTCGATACCACAAAATTATGGAATCGTATTTAGGTACATTACGCACACTAAACTGGCTACGGCTTAACGAACGTAGAAATTTTCATTCTCTTATTCTCCTTTTCCAAGTCCTTCACACCTCTACATCTACCTACCTTGCCTCCCGTTTCAGTTACCTGTCATCATATAATCTCTTCACACACACGCAAAATAGCCGCATACTAGCCATATCAACACATAAGACATCATCGTATTCATCATCATACACAATCTCGCTCTCGCGCTTGTGGAATACCCTACCCAGTGATATCAGAGACTATCAGAATTTAGTAGCGTTCAAAAGCAAACTTATTGAGCATTTTCTGCGTAGAGTAGGTTTAATTTGTACTTAATAAAAAATAAATGTTTCTCTCTTCTGAACTTTTACAATAAACTGTCTAGCTTTTATTAATCAGTTAATCTTTTAGTACTTTGATTTTTATTGTATTTGTAAATTTAATATTAATTGTATTTATAATTGTAATTGTATTCTTAATATTGTAGTTGTAATCCCCTGGTAGAGGAGAAGAGAAGGTCTGATGGCCTTATATCTACCAGGTTAAATAAATAAATAAATATACTCACGTCTAAATTACCTTTGAACTCTTTTAACACTCTCAAATTTAGCATACCAAAGAACACATTGTGCCCGCTGTTGATTTGTAGTAGCCATTTTAATCATTCACGATTTTCATTTGTCTTATGGGATTATGCATTATTGATTGTCATATATGGAAACTCCCATGTTTTAATCATAATATAATCATCAAGAAATTTTTCCTACTATCATAATAGCTGTATAATAATAAATTAATATTATCCATACCTAAACGGATCAGACTGTATTTTCATGTAACGACACCTTTCGGCTTTAGACTGGATTCGAAATCTGCACATATAATTATGAATGCTTCAAGGGGGAAAAAAAAGAAAGATATAACATATTGTCTGTGGCTAGCAGTAGCTTAGCTTCCTGGAATTCTGTTAGGGATATTAAAGAACACGGATAAATACCTTAACAGACGTAAAGGTTTGGATATTACATAAGGCCCCACGTACTGGTCCGTTTCATAATATAAATATTAGTCTACAATGTATAAAAGAGAAAGAGGGATGTATGAATGCGTAACTTTTATCTCTCTGTAACAGTACACGGTATTTATTAGCAAAGGAAGCATTGCACTCACTTTCCATGTGTTCTTTGAAGTACGGTTATTTATATTTCATATGTCGAAGCGAAAGAGCTGTAGGCTGGGCGGTGCTGTATTCCTGTTCAAGGAGGGCATCCAGTGTTTTCAGAACTCGCTACACAACGCGTGAACATCGAACTCTCTGTAATTGAAATTCATTCTGATACGAAAGCTAACCCCCAAGTTCAGGCAGTCTAGAATATCAACCAAATATAACTGTTGGGGATTCTTGGAAGCTGGCGTCATTCATAATGCAGAGTAAACGAGCTTTACCTTAGAACAATTTAGCTTATTTCCAAGGTATTAGAGTTGTTTTAACTAGCTGGATTCTTCCCACTTTATGAATGACGAAATTTTATACTTTATGCATACACTAACAAGTTTAGATTATCTATTTCCGAGACATGAGACAATAACTATCTTCCTGGAAATGTGCTGCTATAGCGAGGTGGATTTACATTATAGTCAGGGATCTCCTTGCCTTAATTTATGCTTCGATGCTTATACTCGACAAAATTGCTTCCTCAGGATAATAAAACTATTTAAATCGCTTTAAGTAGGTATTTACTTAAAAAATGGGAAATTTTGAACTAACTTCAAATTACTTCACTTGCCAAATTTACTTAATTACTTACTTACAAATGGCTTTTAAGGAACCCGCAGGTTCATTGCCGCCCTAACATAAGCCCGCCATCGGTCTCTACCCTGTGCAAGATTAATCCATTCTCTATCATCATATCCCACCTCCCTCAAATCCGTTTTAATATTATCCTACCGTCTTCGTCCCGGCCTCACCAAAGGTTTTTTCCCCTCCGGTCTTCCAACTAACACTCTATATGCATTTCTGGATTCTTATTATAGAATTTTTTTATTAATTTGCCGTACAGAATAATATCTGTAATATTGACAATTAATATTTGAGGAGAAAAATTCGCTCTGGCGCCGGGGATCGAACCCGGGACCTTGGTTCTTCGTACCAAGCGCTCTGACCACTGAGCTACGCCGAATTCAATCCACAGTACCGGACCGAACCCTCCTCCTTCAATGTTTCCCTTTGTGGCCTGACTCCAAGTTAGGCATATATGTTGACGTATATGTCCAATGTCAACTACCATTATACTAGGAGCGCACTCAGCTGAGTGACTTGTTTGGCCGGGATTCCGCAGTTAAGTACACAGTAATCTGTACGGACATACGCACTGCTAGCTATAAGAATATTATAGTTTATTATAAATTTGTCGTACAGAATAATATCTGTTATATTGACAATTAATATTTGAGTAGAAAAATTCGCTCCGGCGAGCGCTTGGTACGTAGAACCAAGGACCCGTGTTAGATCCCCGGCGCCGGAGCGAATTTTTCTCCTCAAATAGACTATTAATTTCTGGATTCGCTCATATGTGCTACATGCCCTGCCCATCTCGAACATCTGGATTTAATGTTCCTAATCTGAAAGTTAGAATTTATAAAACAGTTATATTACCGGTTCTTCTGTATGGTTGTGAAACTTGGACTCTCACTCTGAGAGAGGAACATAGGTTAAGGGTGTTTGAGAATAAGGTGCTTAGGAAAATATTTGGGGCTAAGCGGGATGAAGTTACAGGAGAATGGAGAAAGTTACACAACGCAGAACTGCACGCATTGTATTCTTCACCTGACATAATTAGGAACATTAAATCCAGACGTTTGAGATGGGCAGGGCATGTAGCACGTATGGGCGAATCCAGAAATGCATATAGAGTGTTAGTTGGGAGACCGGAGGGAAAAAGACCTTTGGGGAGGCCGAGACGTAGATGGGAAGATAATATTAAAATGGATTTGATGGAGGTGGGATATGATGATAGAGACTGGATTAATCTTGCACAGGATAGGGACCGATGACGGGCTTATGTGAGGGCGGCAATGAACCTTCGGGTTCCTTAAAAGCCATTTGTAAGTAAGTAAGTAAGTAAGTAATTATGTCAGGTGAAGAATACTAATAATTTTATTATTCTGAAGGAGCAATTTTGTCGAGTATAAGTATCGAAGTGTAAATTAAGGCAAGAAAACCACTTGCCGAACACTTAAAACAATATTATGTAGTTTATTGAGTAACGTCTTACAGTCTTACTAATAAACCGTGTATAGTTTTTATACGAGACTTATGCAGAGTTGAGACAGAAAACGTTACCAATAAACCGTGAATAAGCTATGGACGTATAAACAGCCTGTAACTATACAATGGGAATTGCTTTGCAGTGGTTATATATACGAAACCCCTTGTTTAAGCGTTGTATATAGCGAAAAAATGGCCGCCCCTCTAACAACTGTTCATATCGACTGTCATTTTATGATGATGGTTACCTTGTAACCACAGAAGAACAAACCAAAGATCATAGAATTATTAGAATAATATTGCTGTAGCTTCTACTCTTTGACCAAAATGTAGTGTGGTAATCGATTAGAGCCAGTTGTACTATCGATATTTAACACGCGACACTAGAGCGCCCTACCGGATGCAATAGAGAACCTCAGATATTCTATTACCTTTCGTAACGAAGTAATGACGAAACTATAACGAAGTAATGACGAAACTATGACGTAGCTGTGTAACAGTTATACTGTTATACATGACGTATGTAGTGATTATTAGTAAGGAATTTACACACGACTTATAAACGAGCTACTCATTGTATAAGTATAACACAGTTAAACGTCTGTATATAGGGTTTTTATTAGTAAGACCAATAATATTTAACACCAGACTACATGCTAAAACTCGTCTTTTAAAAGTGCTTCAAAAAGTAAGGTAACAAAATCTCTCATGGACAAACTTTGTTTCATAGGCAGATATACAGACCGATTATTTAGTCCTGACAGCTCAGCGAAGCGAAAGAGGGGAAGTAATAGGAGGAGTGGGAAGAGTTCCGGAGTAGAGATAAGGGCGAGCGGTCGGTAAAGGAATGCAGTACAGGTTAATTGTACTGGAAGCATACCGCTCTACCGCATGCATGACATCCGATCGCTTCGAAGACAAGCGAGTGAATAACCCAAACACCCCTTGGCGTAACTAAATGGACTCGCCTGACCAAGGCGCACATCGCCTGCGACTGTCAGGCTAAATAATCGTACTGTACACTGCTCCGTCTATATAGCAGAAAGCCAAGACGTATCTACTTAGATAATCACGCAGAGCAAATCCCCTGCAATCACCATGTTTAGGTAGAACATGAAAGTCAAGGAATATTATAGATGGTAAAAAATCGATCATACGGGAATGGGTATTAAAGAGTTGTTAATTCATTATAAAAAGCGAATCTGCTACAATATTAATACAAATTAATTTAACTGGAAAGTTTTCTTTTCTCACTGGAAAGTTTTCTTTTCTCAATCGTACTATCAGGGACTGGAATGCTTTACCTGCAGACTTACTAAAGGCTTTACCAACAACCAAAAACGTATTTAAAAATAGGCTTAAGGACTTTACTAATAGACGATAATTATACACAGTATGTAAAGGATGTAAATGATATTTTGTTATTGAAGTGTTGTATCAGTGAAGAATTATGTTGTGTCAGTGAAGTGTGTTGTGTCAGTGAAACGTGTTCCTGTCAGGGAAGCTTTATAGTTTATAGTGGCAGTGCAAAGTATTTGAACAGTGAAATGTTTTTGAAGTGTTAGTGAAATCAGGATAGAATCAGTGAAATGTGTCGTAGTTCCAGTGCAGTGAGTGAGTTGACAGCGAAATGAGTGTAATGTGGAAAGGTACCTGTGCAGATATGAATATATCATACTCGTGGGTTTTAGTTCGAACTTAGATTTAAGATACAAATTAGATTTATTTTAAATGTTATTTTAAGTGATAGTGCTTCATTTAATTTAGGATATTCCCTATTATTATTATTATTATTATTATTATTATTATTATTATTATTATTATTATTATTATTATTATTATTATTGTTAGTATTAATTGTTGGTATTATTATTAAGTGTATTTTTAATTAACAAGTTTATTATTGTCATTATTGAGTGTCTTTAGTTACCACTGCCACCGGGTATATACCCATTGCAGTGTGAATAAATAAATACATACATACATACATACAATTTCCTTGAATATATCTACCGAGCGGGCTAGCGGAGTGGTAGAGGGCTGGCCTCGCATTCGGGAGGTCCGGGTTTCGATCCCAGGGGCCGGCAATCCTAACTGAGGTTTTCCATGGTTTCTTCAGTTATTTTCCAGGTAAATGCCGGGATTGTACCTCTTGAAAGTCCGGCCATGGACGGCGATCCTTCCCTTAATCCTTACATATGTGTGAGTGAATGATGTGTAATGTCTTAAATGTTTGTTTTGTATCGGAGGTGGCCCCGGCATTGAGCTTGTGTGGTCAAAAAAGTATGTATGTGATCCATAGAGTAATTCCTCTCCCGACAGGTCAAGAAAAATTTTAATAAAATAAACTAGCAGCATTTCTCACAAAATAGATGCATAGAAATATGCAGCTACATCATAAATACTTGCAGTAAAAATTTCATCCAGATTGATTAATATTTGGCATAAGAAAGTTGGTGTTGAATCAACAAAAATGAACACAGAACAATAGATTTGAAAATAAAATGAATATTTATGTAAATTAATGTTCTCCTCCGCTACATTCATCTAGTAACTTCAGGGAGCCAACAAAAAGTTACTAGATTTGTAATCAGAAATTTTAAAAAAGAATTCTTCGATGAAAAACAATTTTGACAGCTCTTTAAATTCCACGCCCCCTTCCAGCCTTAATTTAAAAAGTGTAAACATACGAGTATTTGTAATTAGAATTGAGCTGAATCCATTTGTGATATGAAAATATAAATTCTGAATAAGTGAAATAGCTAAAAAAATTTGGAAAAATTTTCATGATTTTCAGTGAAGTCTTCGCTTAAGAACACGACGCTATAGCGAGATTTTTAAACACATAAGGTAATAAACTAAGATAAGTAGCGGAATAAGCAGTTGGGAAGAGTTTGTCTCGCTTTAATCCACACCATCGATTGCAGTAACTTGCAGTTGGAAATGTTGTACCACGGATCTAAACAACTCGAGCGGCACAATAGTAACTCAGTGGGTTGTTGGGACTTTTAAGACCGCTTTCCTCGTTCTTTTGTCATTTACAGCCCTAATAAAAATACTATAACTTATAGGAAACGACTCTAGATAATACTAGTTGCTAGGGGGAACTGACTTACTGTGGTACTCCGTCTTACTCCAGATAAAGAGGGAATTGTGTCGAGACATGCGACGTTCCTAGCTTCAAATGCAAGGACAGTTGACGCTCAGTTGTCTGGCTTTACCCTCTTCTTACAGCCAAAATTGAGTAATAAATGTAATTATTTGTTGAATGTACTTAATTATTTATTTATAAAATTGATAAGTATTTGTTAAACCAAAACCTACATATTAAAGTGACCAAGACGAAAACATAATCATGCCACCTCAATTTTGACTACTACAGTGATTAGCTTATTTGGTGCAATCTATCGATTCAAATTACACAACACACATTTTCGGCGAAGTCCGCGTTTGTCGCCCTGAGAGTTTTACAACTTCTGTAGAAAGACATGTCCTGGGAGCCTGCCCTTATGGCGAAACATTGCGTATACATAGGCACCATGCAATTAGAACTAAATTGGCCGATGCCCTTAGAAAACTAAAACACACCGTCTATGAAGAAGTCCACGGAACTGCCGACAATGGCAGTAACAGACGAATTGACATGATCGCCATTAGCGAATCCCTGTCTCAGGGTATGATAATCGACCCCACCATCAGGTTTGAAACGTATAAAGGACAACCCGAAGACGTACATGAGGAGAAACGAGCAATCTACGTTCCAACCATCCCGTATTATAAAGATAAATACCAACTTCACGATATCAGTGTTACGGGATTGATGTTTGGAGCAAGAGGAACGATACCCAACTTCTCTTCTCAATTCTGTAAGACCCTAGGCCTGCACAAATCTTTTCTGAATGAACTGGCCCTCCTCATAATTAGAGAGTCAGTCAAACTTTTACGGAACCACGTATATGGACTCTAATTCAGTGTATGGAAAAAATTGACGCACCATTATCATTTTTCTTTTTCATTCTTAGCTTTCATTGATTCTTTACTTGAATTTTTTTTTTCTTCTGTAAACTGCCATTGTTTGTTTGTGTATTTGTTTGCCTTTTATCTTACTCTTTTAGCTCTCATCTTCTATTTGTTCTTGTATTGTTTTGTATGCTTTGTCTAATGGCATCCTCTAATTTGAGGAAGCTTTGATAAATAAATAAATAATTTATTTTGATGGGGGTAATTGTATTACCTCCCTTGGTATTAGTAAGTTGTAATAAACCGTGGTAGCAGGAGAGTTAAAGACGAAATAAACTTATTTCAAGATATGCTTATAACATTTTTTTTTTTTTTCGTTGTTGCTAAATCTATAGCATCTAGTAGATGCTTTATGGTTGTGCTAACAGATGGAGTTACTTGTCAACAATGTGACGCTGAAACGTGTGTTCAGGTTACTGCCCAGCGAGAGTCCTGATGAATTTTTATATTTGTGATGTTTGGTTAATTAATATTAACCCGGCACACTCACAATCACAATCACATTCATACAAATTTCCAGACTCTAGACACCCAGGGAATTCTTCTTCTTCAAAAAAAAAATTCACCGAGAGCCGAGCCCGGGAACCGAACCTGGGACCTCCTGATCTGGAAGCCAGCTTGCTGACAAACAGACCACGGAGGCAGTCGTTTATAACACTGGCTACATAACCGTTGTTACCATAGCAACAGATCTCATTGCTATCTGATATTCTGTTGTTTTTTTTTTTTTCCGACCACATATGTAATGTCCCATTTCTCGGAAACAGAATTATAGATCGAGAATGAAGCATGTTAAATACCTCACCGCGGAGGAGACTGTTACACGGTATCTAAGAGTTTAAAAGGCTCATAAAATAAATGCTTAAGTACGTAAGTGAGACGAATGTGATTCTGTGCCAAGATGAAGATGCTCAATGTTCTTCTGTTCCGGTTTGTGTAGGCATTTAATCCCTAGTACAGCTGCTCCGTCTGGGGATTTTTCATGATCTCCTTGAGTACGCCAGGGAAATGTCGGGAATTGTACTAGCATAGCGCCGTGATCACATCCCACTCGCCACTTTGTTACGCTTCTCTCTGGGGACTCAAAGCTCCTTCCTTACGCAACGCTGGCCGTGTCTTTGTGCTCTCCACTCAGATCAGACATTACTATTGAAGGAAGTGATAATATACTGTATATTTTTGTAGGTAGAGGAGGAGAAGTAGGTTATTTTAAAGACGCTGTATCAACATCTTAGGTTATTTATTGTCTGAATGAGATGAAGGTGATAATGCCGGTGAAATGAGTCCGGGGCCCAGCACCGAAAGTTACCCAGCATTTGCTCAAAATGGGTTGAGGGAAAATCCCGGAAAAACCTCGATCAGGTAACTTGTCTCGACCGGGATTCGAACCCGGGCCACCTTGTTTCGCGGCCAGACGCGCTAATCGTTGCTCCATAGGTGTGGACTTGTAGGCGGATATGTTTACACGGTACTCTCTCATTATTCCAGATACAAATATATATATATATATATATATATATATATATATATATATATATATATATAAATCAATGGCGCCAACTTTTGAAAATGGGTGGGCTCAAACACGAGTTATAAGTTAAAAATAATAATAATAATAATAATAATAATAATAATAATAATAATAATAATAATACGACAAATTATTGGGTGGGCTCAGGCACCCAGACACATATAAGTTGGCATGGGCAGGGCATGTAGCACGTATGGGCGAATCCAGAAATGCATATAGAGTGTTAGCGGTGAGGCCGAGACGTAGGTGAGAGTATAATATTAAAATGGATTTGAGGGAGGTGGGATATGATGATAGAGACTGGATTAATCTTGCTCAGGATAGGGACCGATGGCTTATATGAGGGTACCAATGAACCTCCGGGTTCCTTAAAAGCCATAAGTAAGTATAGCCTAAAGCACTAATAGATTCTATAGAGTTAACAACAACGAAAAGAAAATATGAAACGTAACTGGCCGTATATATCGATTGTAACAATGGCAGCATCCATGGATAATAAAGAAGGCTTTGGAATACCGTATAAACTGCAGTTCCTAATTATGTCAGGTGAAGAATACAATGCGTGCAGTTCTGCGTTGTGTAACTTCCTCCATTCTCCTGTAACTTCATCCCGCTTAACCCCAAATATTTTCCTAAGCACCTTATTCTCAAACACCTTTAACCTATGTTCCTCTCTCAGAGTGAGAGTCCGAGTTTCACAACCATACAGAACAACCGGTAATATAACTGTTTTATAAGTTCTAACTTTCAGATTTTTTGACAGCAGACTAGATGATAAAAGCTTCTCAACCGAATAATAACAGGCATTTCCCATATTTATTCTGCGTTTAATTTCCTCCCGAGTGTCATTTATATTTGTTACTGTTGCTCCAAGATGTTTGAACTTCTCCACCTCTTCAAAAGATAAATTTCCAATTTTTATATTTCCATTTCGTACAATATTCTGGTCACGAGACATAATCATATACTTTGTCTTTTCGGGATTTACTTCCAAACCGATCGCTCTACTTGCTTCAAGTAAAATTTCCGTGTTTTCCCTAATCGTTTGTGGATTTTCTCCTAACATATTCACGTCATCTGCATAGACAAGAAGCTGATGTAACCCGTTCAATTCCAAACCCTGCCTGTTATCCTGAACTTTCCTAATGGCATATTCTAGAGCGAAGTTAAAAAGTAAAGGTGATAGTGCATCTCCCTGCTTTAGCACGCAGTGAATTAGAAAAGCATCAGATAGAAACTGACCTATACGGACTCTGCTGTATGTTTCACTGAGACACATTTTAATTAATCGAACTAGTTTCTTGGGAATACCAAATTCAATAAGAATATCATATAATACTTCCCTCTTAACCGAGTCATATGCCTTTTACCCAACTATTAACAATTTAATAAAAAGATGCAATCCCAAACTAGGATTATCATACGACAAAAAGTATGCATATGAATTCTGAGGTTCTTATACAATAAAATTATCTACAGTATAGTATATTATCTATAGTAAGTGGCGCCCTCTACTGAATACTAAAGCAATGATGAATCTTTAGGTTTTCACTTAATTAGAGGTACTTACATGATCCTTCTAATCCTTTTTTTTTTTTTTCCTTCCTTCTCAAACATAAGCAAAAAAAAAAAAAAAAGCACAACAACAAACAATCGCTCATCTCTTACTAGAACAGTCAATACTCCGGCAGAATGTTTCAGTCTGCTGCCACCAGGGGCGTTGCGAGTCCTCATTAGCTTGCAGCGCATCTTCTTCGTTATTCATACGGGATGGAATGAAGCCACTAGAGATGCGGTTTTTCAGCATCGGTAACCGTGTTTTCAAGATGGACGAAACGTAATAGCATTTTATCCTTTTCGCGGTGGGTGAATATAATAAAAGTGATGGTGGTATGGAAGGTTTTGTGGTGTAGAGTTCTATTATTTTAATTTTTGTTCCATGCAACTGACGTCACGGTATAAACAATAACAACACAATATCTAGAAGCGGGGGGGAGAAGGGAGGGGGGGAGGGAATTCTATGGTACGCCTTGTCCACTGCTCCGTTGATTTTCCTGTAAGCAGCGACTGTAGTCTGGCTCCAACAAAACACTACACATGGGCACGAACAAAAAACTAATCTCGTCACAAATTTTGCATGAATGTTCAGAGGGAGGGGGGAGGGGGAAATAATAAAAAACAACAACATTGCTCGGTATAATTAGTCGCGGCGTTGTCCAACCGTGTTGGGTTTTTTAGTTATGTAATTCTCGTTGTGCTGGTGGTATCAAGGGGGGGGGGGACGGTTGCGTCACATAACGAGAAATGCGCTTGTGTATAATTGTACAGAATTGAATGTGTTTGCATGTGTGTAAAAGTTTTATTTTGAGCCCTGTATCACAGTCGTTGCTGCAGGTGCTAAATTAAATTGCCATAGGTTTCCTTTATTCACGTTATTGATTACCTATTCCTTCTTCATTTCTGCTACCTCCACCGCTAAGAGCATAATGTGTGCTCCTAGTTTTGTGAAATCTTAGAATTGGGTAAAATATACAGCTTTAAACACAAGAAATGACCCTCAGCTGTAGCGTAAATTTGTCTAAGTCCACTTCACGCATCGCCTGGTTTGCACGACTAGCGAAAGGAGGAAATTAAATGCAGAATAAATACAGAAAATTTCTGTAATTATTCGGTTCAGAAGCTTTTGTCGTCCAGTCTGCTCTCAAAAAGCTGAATGGTAATTTTGTCAATAAGACATTTTGGCGTCAAGCGCATTCCAAATCCAAAAATTTAGTATTTTTTTTTATTAATCGACTTAAAAACGTAACTGTTCTGTATTCATTGGAGGGCTGATGATTTAATCAAATCCTTCTCTCTAAGGAATATAAAGCGTTTATAACTGAAGCAATGCTTACATTGTACTTAGATTTACTTACGTTGTTTTATGTATATACAGGGTTAGTTAAAAGTCCCGCACCACCTAAATAACTTTTGAAGCATACGGTTCAGTGACATGAAACTGGGTATGTTAGGATAACCATATACTAAGAACTCAATAATGGTATTACCGAGTATTTTCTACTTCCGGTTTAACCGGAAGTAACTCCAACTCTCTTATTTTAAATGAAACACCCAATATATTATTTTATTTTTTAATAGTACTCATTAAGAGCTTTTCAAAAATTACTCACACTTGATACTTCTTTACAAATTCAGTGTTGCTAGGTCAAGAAAATAGAAAAGTGTATCGAATATTTATTTATTTATACGAATGACAGGTACATAGATAACTTATCTTTTGCCTATACACAACCTCAAGATTAAAACAATTAACTTAATACAACTTAAAATTAAATCTAATGAAGGAACTAAACAAAATCCTTAAAGAACTAAAAACTACGAATTAAACAGAGGCATGAGGCTTCTCGCTTCCCAGTATCTGGCACATTCAGTCAGTGATTTTAGAGCTGGGCAGCGTTGGAGATGATCCCTATTCATCGCTTCTTGAAGGTCACAAAGGGTGCAGGTTGGATGTTGATAAACACCGAAACGGTGGAGATGCTGCGCCAAGCAGTCATGACCAGTTGCAAGGGGTAAATGTGCGACTGCCAATCTTCTTGGTCCGTTAGGTATTGATAGAAGGCCTCTTCTCCAGTGTTTGCCATAAAGTGTATCGAATATTAAAATAATAAAAGCACCACCTAAATAACTTTTGAAGAATACGGTTCAGTGATATGAAACTTGGTATGTGAGGATAACCATATGCTAAGAACTCAATAATGGTATTACAGAGTTTTTTCTACTTCCGGTTTGACCGCAAGTAACTCCAACTCTCTTATTTTAAATGGAACACCCAATATATTATTTTGTTTTTGAATAGTACTCATTAAGAGCTTTTCAAAAATTACCCACACTTGATACTTCTATAGAAATTCAGTGTTGCTAAGCCAAGAAAACAGAAAAGTGTATCGAATATTAAAATAATAAAATACTCCTTCCTTAACAAAAACAAAACAAAGCTAGCTCACCTTCTAAATTATGTGTTCAAATTGGTAGCCCTCAGCTGCTTTACAATGTGTCACTCGATCATAGAAACCATTTAAGGAATGATTTAACCATACTTTAGGAATATCTTGCACCACTTCCATTTTTGTACAGAAGTATTGAGTAGTTGTACTATGGAGAGGTTAGTTAAACACTGTAAAGTTTTGAAATGATAAACATCTATGAAGTTACTACACAGTTCATCACTGTAACAAGAACGAATGTTTAACGCTCGGCTTATACCGTTCGAGGATTTATGGCTCGTGACAATTTTACCCATCATGCATGTGCGTTACCTATAGGATTATGCTATGAACTACTTGGCGCTCGAGCGAAAACGTCCGATGCAGACATCTGGTTAAGAGTAACATAATGATGAACGTATAAGCAATCAGATGTCAGACGACAAAACTCTAAATAGAATGGAATAATAATATATATTAATTGGGTCAAACTAAAATGATCGTGTGGGTAGTTGAAGATGGATTGGCTGTTAGAAGAAAAGTTGTGATGAGCTCAGAAACAAAGATGAAAAGAGTAGCATTGTATTTAGAACAGGTTGCTAAGCTAATTAAAAGTTAGGAGTGAAAGACTTCGGTAAAATATTTAATATTTCAACTTTACAAAGCAACCCTCGGTTTCATAGGTCCATTCTTTCGATGACGTCTGGTCTGGAATGAGATAATTTAATGAATGTCCACAATTCCGTGAAAACTGTAGAAATGATCACTGCAATAGACGGCCCAAGCACTAGAAATAATTATATCATCCTACGCGCTTCATATCTAGGTCACACCATCTCCGTGCATTACAGTGGATATCAAGTCTGGCTACATAGAAACATATGTGATTATATTTCATACGGAACTTAATTTCCGTAGTATCATCTACGTACCTGATTGTTATACTGCATTGAATTCATTTGATAATTAATACGCGCATAAAATATGAAATACGTACGTAAAATCTCTAGTTCGAAATATATTTGGCCGACAGTGCATTTCATTCATTCATTCATTCATTCATTCATTTTATTCCATAGATCTTACATTAACAATGAAGCTTTAAGATGTGGTACAAGTCAAATTTTTACAATATTACAATTACAATTGTTACAAATTTTTATAGTTTTACAATTTAGTAATTTTCTACAATTTTTACAATTTTGTGCAATTTTTCACAATATTTTGGCGAGATGTAGTGAGATGAGGTGAAGTCCGAGGATTCGCCAAAATATTACCCGGCATTTGCCTTTTGGTTTGGGGAAAACCTCGGAAAAACCCAACCAGGTAATCTAATCAAAGGGGTTGATGCCAAGGACTTGCCATAGACCATCCGGCTTCAGTACCACGGCTGTAGAAAACCTCGGAAGAAACCAAAGACCAAAGGGGGATCCAACCCAAGCCCGAACGCAGCTCCGGATCAGCAGCCCAGCGAGTCTGCCGACTGAGCTACATCGATGGCTCTACTAAAAGTATACAATACATAGCCAATCAGATTATTAAATTTACAAACGCAAACGATCATTCATCAGTTGAGCTGTAGGCTATGTATAATACAAAACAAGTAAGTTAATTAAATTTAAGGCATAAACAATTCAACCAGTTGTGATATACAGAAATTGATAATACATATCATGCAAACTACTTCAAATTACACATACAAACAATTTATCAATAGAGCTATACAGATTACTATTCAATTTAAAGCATATACAATCCATCGGTCAAAACTATACAAATATATACAATACAAAGTAGCATACTTTCATTAAGCTATACAAAATTTGTGCAATTAATATCAAGTAGATTAATTCAATTTATAATCATAAACAATTCATCAATTGAGCTATACAGACTACCATTCAATTTACAGTAGGCCTATATACAATTCATCAGTAGAGCTACACAGACTAGTAATCATTTTAAAAGCATATACAATTCATCAGCCAAACTATACAAACATATACAATCAAATTAGTTCAATTTACAAACTTATTTTCGTTAAGCTATACAAAATTATACAATTCATATGAAGTAGATTAATATTCAATTTATAAGCTTAAACAATTCATCAGTTGACCTATACAGTATACTATTCAATTTACAGCACATACAATTCATCAGTTATGCTAAAAAAATATACAATGCATAGTAAACATGAAACATGATTATTCGTTTCTTGTCTTTTTTTTTTACTTGGTTATTTAACGACGCTGTATCAACCACGAAGTTATTTAGCGTCGATGGGATTGGTGATAGCGAGATGAGGCCGAGGATTCGCCATAGGTTACCCGATCAGAATTAACACAATTACTACAAACTCATGCCTTTTACTTAACTGATAGTTTGTGCTTGTTAATTGATAACTTGTTTCACATCTCCAGGCTAAAATGCTTATGTAGGATCTATGTAATACAGTATATGAAATTAAAATGTGTCTTATGCTCGACCATGCCGAAATGTAGTAATTATACACCTGGTAGCACCCCTTTAATGGACCTCATTAAAGTACACCTATTCATTAAAGTTCAGGTTTTCCACCAATCAGAAAGCACCATTGTAGGAATATGAAAGCGCAAGTAGGCTATAGATTATTCTCGGATATGCAATCGAAAGACAACTAGCAAAACGTCACGGAGGCTGGAAATCCAATACTGTCGCAGAAGGTTATCTTCTGTTACTATAATAATTAGCGTTAATTGTAAATAATATTCAAATAAATTCAATTTGTCATCTCGTTTTTCAATATCTAAATCAATTTCCAGTTTATATCAAGATTAATGTTCATTTTACTCTCTAGATTATATCAAGGTCAATGACATTTGTTCCTCGGAAAAAATCAATACTTTCGCGTCTGCGCACATCTCACAATTTACGAGATATTGCACAAGGTCACTTCTGCTCCCCAGTCAGATAAGAATAATATTAATACTTATGAATAAATTCAAGTTAGAAATATGGTCGAGCATAAAAAGTCGTATGAAAATTGCCTATAATGGTAATTAAGACGCTCGTATGAAAATTATGAAACTCGCTTGCGTTCGTTTCATAAACATACTCGCATCTTAATTACTACCGTTATAGGCTCGTTGCATAATGTAGTATTATTGATTCGAAAACCATACTAGCTTGATATGTAGACAATTACGAGAAAATCGTTACAGTTATGAAAAACTTAACAGATAGATTTTCAATTCATTTTGATTATATTTATCACCTGTAGAAACGTTTTTACTTATTTCCGTAACATTCTGCTTTTGTGAGAATGTGAGATTTCCTTCGTTTTCGGGCGACAGAAATAATATATATATATATATATATATATATATATATATATATATATATATTTTACTTTCAATAAATTTTCACTCAGATGCTTAAGGACATACTTTGATTATGTATTTGTTACAATTAAACGCACAGTAGTCAGTTTTGTAAACATCGATGTTCAAATACGAATTACACACCGTGTACTAACGAAAATACTTAATGAAAATGCGAAATTCATTCTTTTGCGATGTGTTGATATAAAAAAATAGTGGAGCAAGGTGAAAATATTTTACATAATGTTCTTTCTAATTAATTTATGTCTTTGTTCCTGACATGCTAACTGGAACTTTTGCGTTATCTCTTTTTTTTTTTTTTTAATTCTAAAATTGAAACATTTTAATACAACCCAGGTTTGTGCAAAAATAAAAATAGACATTTGTTTCAAGTGTGACCTTAGGGACTCTTATGATGTTAACAAAGATTTTTTTACCATTAGGTACGATTGAGAAATGGAAATATAAAAAACTGGAAATTTATCCTTTGAAGAGGTGGAAAAATTCAAATATCTTGGAGCAACAGTAACAAATATAAATGATACAGAGGAGGAAATTAAACGCAGAATATATATGGGAAATGCGTGTTATTATTCCGTTGAGAAGCTTTTATCATCCAGTCTGCTCTCATAGAAGCTGAAAGCCACCGGCGTGGTTCAGTCGGTTAAGGCGTTTGCCTGCCGGTCTGAAGTTGCGCTCGGGCGCGGGTTCGATCCCCGCATGGGCTGATTACCTGGTTGGGCTTTTTCCGAGGCTTTCCCCAACCGTAAGGTGAATGCCAGGTAATCTATGGCGAATCCTCGGCCTCATCTCGCCAAATACCATCTCGCTATCACCAATCTCATCGACGCTAAATAACCTCGTAGTTGATACAGTGTCGTTAAATAATCCTCAGCCTCATCTCGCCAGATACCATCTCGCTATCACCAATCTCATCGACGCTAAATAACCTCGTAGTTGATACAGTGTCGTTAAATAATCCTCAGCCTCATCTCGCCAGATACCATCTCGCTATCACCAATCTCATCGACGCTAAATAACCTCGTAGTTGATACAGTGTCGTTAAATAATCCTCAGCCTCATCTCGCCAGATACCATCTCGCTATCACCAATCTCATCGACGCTAAATAACCTCGTAGTTGATACAGTGTCGTTAAATAATCCTCAGCCTCATCTCGCCAGATACCATCTTGCTATCACCAATCTCATCGACGCTAAATAACCTCGTAGTTGATACAGTGTCGTTAAATAACCAACTAAAAAAAAAAGAAGCTGAAAGTTGGACTTTATAAAACAATATTATATTACCGGTTGTTCTGTACGGTTGTGAAACTTGGACTCTCACTTTGAGAGAGGAACAGAGGCCAAGGGTGTTTGAGAAGAAGGTGCTTAGGAAAATATTTGGGGCTAAGAGGGATGAAGTTACAGGAGAACGGAGAAAGTTACATAATGCAGAACTGTATGCATTTTATTCTTCACCTGACATAATTAGGAACATTAAATCCTGACGTTTGAGATGGGCAGAGCATATAGCACATATGGGCTAATCCAGAAATGCATATAGAATGTTAGTTGGGAGGCCGGAGGGAATAAGACCTTTAGGAAGGCCGAGACGTAGATGGGAGGATAATATTAAAATGGATTTGAGGAGGTGCGATATGATGGTACAAACTGGATTAATCTTGCCCAGGATAGGGACCGATGGCGGGCTTATGTGAGGGCGACAATGAACCTTTGGGTTCCTTAAAAGCCAGTAAGTAAGTAATGTACGATTCAGAAGTTGTTGATCTAAGAGAGAAATACTTCAGTGGTGGATAGTTTAGAAGAGGTATAGATTACACTTTCTTGATTAAATGGGATACTCTTCTCACACTATTCTTTCACCTGAAGACGGACATATAATAATAATAATAATAATAATAATAATAATAATAATAATAATAATAATGGCTTTATTTAACCTGGCAGAGTTAAGGCCGTAAGGCCTTCTCTTACACTCAACCAGCATTAAAACTTGCTTACACAGTTGAACATAAAACTTGATCGGAATTAAGTAATTACATACTGATACATAATGAGATCAAAAGAGGTGATTACATAAAATTTACCTCATAAAATAAAAATAAACATAGTGAAATACATATTAATTTGTTATAATCAAATACGAATCACATAAAAACAGAAGCCGATAATTCAATAAAAAAAAAAGAAAAATGTACACAGTAAAAATAAAAATAAACACATTAGTATACATATTAGTATTAGATTACAATTAAGTAGGATTTACATAATTAAACCAGAAACCGACAATTGAATAAAATGTACACAAAAAACAGATTAATGATAAAAAAAACAACAACATAGTGGGATACATATTGGCATTAAGTGATAAATAAACACGATTTAGATAATAAAAATAAGAAACAAAAAAATAATAATAAATAAAAATAAATACAGTGGAACACATTTGCAACACATTAGGTCTGGCAACTGATCATAAGATATTTTTCTAATTTACATTTAAAGGAAATTAAAGTTCGGCAGCCCTTGACTTCAGGCGGCAGAGAATTCCAGTGACGAGAAGTAGCAACAGTGAAAGCCGAAGAATAAAAAGATGATGTGTGCAGTGGTATTTCTAGCGTGTTATCATATTGTGACCGAGTATTTAAGTTATGGTACCGAGAAAGACTGTGGAATCGGACAGATAAGTAAGAGGGAGTAGAGGTGTGCAAAATTCGGTATAAGAGAGAAGGGGAATGTAACTTTATCCTCTCAATTAACCTGAGCCGCAATAATTTACCGAAAGAAGGCGAAATGTGGTCGTAGTAGCGGACATTACAAATGAAACAAAGACACGCATTATGAACACGTTGTAGTTTCTGGGATAAATCCACCCTGAGATCACTGAATAAAGCGTCACAATAATCGAAATGAGGCATAATAAGAGTCTGTACAAGCGTCTGCTTTAATTTAGCTGGATAGTGATATAGCAGTCTTCGAAAAGTTGTGAATTCCCCATTCTCAATAGAAACAACGGATAAAGTCTAATCTATAGCTCTTAATGATTCAGAAGACCTTTTCGTGGCATCGCTAACTAATAGATTCATCTCGTCTTCCTTCTGTTTAGAGTAAAAACAAATTTAAAATCTCCCAGTTGGTTGCTGGTCAAACAATTCCAGTAGTGGGGCTGCTACTTCACGGCCTGTGGACAAAATTAAAACGCAACATTGTCTCTGTACGAGGTGCAACATTAATACCGCCATGATTTTATCCCCAGAGCCTTGTTTGTTTAAAATGTGGGGTGTGCCACTGGCAGATGAGAGTGGAAATTGGATAGGAGAGGTTATAGGTTGCTTATCACTATCCCTTACATAATAGATGTACTTGCAGATATAACACAAGCGTTGTAAATAATCATTGAACAAATCAACACTTTCCATGCTTCTCTAATTTAATAACACGTGACGGCAAACGTTTACCAAACTAATTTTGTCATTCTGACATCGCTTCATTCATATTTTTATTATACCGGATCAAATGTATATTAATAATAGAATATGACACTTTTTAATCCGAAATGCGCATCATAGAATTAGATTTCGGATAGTATATATAATAATTCAATCTGCGAACGTGATTGCTGTTGCAACTCGGGGATTCTGAAACGGTATAAATATTGAAATATCATGGAACCATTTAAAAACACAAAACAATAACGACGTTATTAAATAACCGACTTCAAATTATCGACGGGATCGACTATGCTGCATATCTTTACTTAGAATTGTCTCTGCGACTCTCTAGGTCAGGCATGTCATTTGATGCCCACAGGAGCAAGCGCGCGCTTTAGAGCCCAGGAGAGCCTGAGCGCTTTACAGCGGAAAGGAAAGAGACAGACGAAAGAGCTGGTATATGCCGCTTGGTCGAGCAATATTCAGGGATGGCCGGCACTGATTCAATAGATAAAGGGAAGAGAACTTATTAAAACTGTATCCATTTTAATTTTTAGATTTGCCTGAGAAGTATAAGTGCATTATAAGAATGTAAGTTTTAATTTTAATGTTCATTTTTCACAAGTTTGCTTTTTTATTTAAAAGGAATATTTTCTCAAATTTTCGTATAGAAAATTGAAATTTTCAGGTATAGGCCTATTTATTTAGTAGCCTTACAGAATGTTTTCGTAAATGTAATATACCGCATATACGTATTACTGAAGATAGTGTATTGAAAATTTTGAAAATATTCGCATGAAAATTGTTTGTAAGGAAATGAATTAACAAAGCAACTACTGTTACATCATAAGCAAAAGATACGTGCCCATGTGTTGTAAAAATTTCAGCTCTATAGCTTCAGCAGATTTCGAGAAAATAATTTAATATTCTGGTGATAGGAAGTTGCTCACAAATATCATCTTGAAAGTATCATGCGATAAGAGTTTTGTTATGTATTATTAGTTACACTTAAAACAGATACAGTACCTAGGTAACTTTGCTTTGTACTGTAGTATTGTTTTGATTAGTTTATTGATTACTTTTGTAAGGCTAAAGATACCATCAATATAAATTCCAACTTACCATGTCATACTCAATCTCTTTCTTTGGAATATCACTTCCTTTATGAATGTTGTGTTTCATCCACTTGATACAGTATAATATTATACTGCTATGGAATTTAAGTGAATATTCCTTCTTAACTATTATGCTATTAAGATTTAAAACACAAGTGCAATATTAAGAAATCAGTGTTAGTACTTTCGTTTTACAGACAATATAGATAATATTAAACACAAAGAAGCCATAAAATTTCACGTTCCGTTTGAAGTTTGTGCACCACTGTTTTCTTAATCCAGCGGGTTGCTTATTCATATACACAACCCTTCCTCTTTCCATACTTAGCGCTTGCTGCCCGCGCACGACGTCAAGGCGAGAAAAATGCGTTTGCTTTGACATCACTGCTCTAGGTATTAGAAAATGTTAACAGTTTCAATTAAATAAGTTTTCCATTAGAGGTATGGACTTTTATTTTATTGGTGTTTTAAGAGGGACACGGTATATTATCTTCTCCTGGCGATTTCCTATTTTTCAGTTGTTTTTCAACATTAAAAGTATGGATTTTAAATTCAATTCCCTTTCTGTTCAACGCGGAGAAGGTAGCATCTCAAAATTCAAGAGGGTTTCCTTAAACTGCGTGTATACCACAGCTGACCCACTTCAGTTGCAAAGAAAGTAAATCGGCTGACAAGTCCCGGAACGCTAAAAGAATTCGTGTGGACTCCAGCAGCGGAGACGAATGTGCGATCGATAGCGGCTGTTATCCCTGCTGTAATGGGCAGAGCCGTCACTTAGGTCAGCTGTAATGAGGAACGGACCTGGCCATTTGTCCACTGCTGTGCGCGCGATAACGGAGATGGCAGCCGTACTCTTCCGCCGAGAATTAAACTCACTTCTCAAGGTGCGACACTTACACGCGATTTCAGACGCTACATATTTGTTTACTTTATCCATTTATATATTTTGTCATACCCTGAGGCTCGAGAGATAGAGTTTCTGGCTTCTAATCTAACGAATCTCATTTGATTCTCATCGGAGTAATGGAGATAATAATTCTCCTGTCATAAAACTAAGTACGTGTCCATCACCATTATTATTATTATTATTATTATTATTATTATTATTATTATTATTATTATTTTATTGGTATTGTATTTATTTACACTGCAAGTGGGCAAGCACCCGGTGGCAGTGGTATACATAATATAAACAATAAACAATAAAATGATAAGCAATACACAATAAAATTTACAGTACACAATTTTTACAAAACATTTACAATTTTATACACAATACAGTAAGAATACACAATACAATTTAACACAATAATAATAAAAAAAATATATATATAAAATACATAATTTTACAATACAACCTACATAATTATGTATAGGCCCTACATAAGTTTCAATAGTCTTTCACTTTACTCTCATCTCACTCCCTGTAGTGGCACTATGACGCATTTCACTGACACTTCAGCACACATTTCACTGACACTATAGAACACATTTCACTGACACTATAGGACACATTTCATTGACCCTATAAATTATCACTGATCGGAACTGTTCACGGCACTATAAAACCATAACTTCACTGACTCACCTCGCTTCACTGATACAACAGTTCAGATAAGTCAAATAATTACACCCTTATGCATACTTATAAACAGAACTACATTTAAACTAAACATTTCTAGTCTAAGACAATCTTACACGCTATTTTTTTTAAATTTACAATTCAAACCAAGGAAGTAACTCGTCAGGCTAGATAAATGCATGTCAACTTAAAAAATTAAATGTTAAATGTCACCTTAATTTTAATTTGCACTTTATACACAACTTTTTAAGTTATTCTTGAATCTCCTTAAGGAAGGACAGCCCTCAAAGACCGCTGCAGGTAGGTCATTCCAATCATTTATAGTTCTATTTAAAAATGAGAATTTACCTACATCCGTTTTCTGTTTCCTACATTTGATTTTAAAATCATGATCGTTCCTACCATAGTACGTTGGCTTTTCTAACCGAGCCGTTATGTCTACCCGTGCTTTCTGACCTAGATGTGCTCTATACAATGATGTTATTCTAGTTTTCCTAAGTCTGTTTTCCAAAGTTATTATTGTTATTATTATTATTATTATTATTATTATTATTATTATTATTATTATTTTTATTATTATTATTACTATTACGAGGATAATTCAGAAAGTAACGACCGTTTACTTAGTTACTTACTTACTTACAAATGGCTTTTAAGGAACCCCGAAGGTTCATTGCCGCCCTCACATAAGCCCGCCATCGGTCCCTATCCTGTGCAAGATTAATCCACTCTCTATCTTCATATTCCATCTTCCTCAAATCCATTTTAATATTATCCTCCAATCTACGTCTCTGCCTCCCCAAAGGTCTTTTTCCCTCCGGCCTCTCAACTAACACTCTATATGCATTTCTGGATTCGCCCATACGTGCTACATGCCCTGCCTCTCTCAAACGTCTGGATTTTATGTTCCTAATTATGTCAGGTGAAGAATACAATGCGTGAAGTTCTGCGTCGTGTAACCTTCTCCATTCTCCTGTAACTTCATCCCTCTTAGCCCCAAATATTTTCCTAAGAACCTTATTCTCAAACACCCTTAATCTCTGTTCCTCTCTCAAAGTAAGGGTCCAAGTTTCACAGCCATGCAGAACTGGTAATATAACTGTTTTATAAATTCTAACTTTCAGATTTTTTGACAGCAGACTAGATGACAAAAGCTTCTCAACCACGCATTTCCCATATTTATTCTGCGTTTAATTTCCTCGCGAGTGTAATTTATATTTATTACTGTTGCTTCAAGATATTTGAATTTTTCCACCTCAAGGATAAATCTCCAATTTTTATATTTCCATTTCGTACAATATTCTGGTCACGAGACATAATCATATACTTTGTCTTTTCGGGATTTACTTCAAAACCTATCCCTTTACTTGCTTCAAGTAAAATTTCCGTGTTTTCCCTAATCGTTTGTGGATTTTCTCCTAACATATTATTATTCACGTTATCCGCATAGACAAGAAGCTGATGTAACCCGTTCAATTCCAAACCCTGTCTGTTATCCTGAACTTTCCTAATGGCATATTCTACAGCGAATTTAAAAAGTAAAGGTGATAGTGCATCTCCTGGCTGGCTTTAATTAATTAGAAAAATATATTTTATTAACCAAAACATGTCGCTTACAAATTTGAAGCTTACTTTTTTTCTCCACATAATCACCTCCATTAATTAAGCATGTCCACGAGCTTTAGAATTTCCGTGTTGTAGTCATCTGCTGCCAGTACTTTAAGCCAGTTCTTCACTGCAATCTTCAACTCGTTATCACTTCCAACACCTTTCCCGCCCAGAAACTCTTTGAGCTTCGTTAAAAGTGAAAATCACTAGAAGCAAGGTCCGGACTGTAGGGTGGATCTCAGAACGTTCCCATCGAAATTGTTCCAGCAAACCTCTGATTGCAGCAGCAGTGTGAGGGCGGGCATTGTCGTGAAGAAGCACGGCTAAGATTTTAGATCGCTCGTCGTAGTGGTGGACTGCTTTGTGCTTTTTGACGACATTCATCTTTAAATAACTTGAAAACGATTAGAGATATCTCAAAACAGATTGCACCATTGTTTTTTTTTTTTTTTCAGAAAATTTCACATGATTTTGAGTACCTACATGACCCCTTTTCCATTTAAAATTATTTAATTAATGTATTTATTTATTTACTTATTTATTTAGTTAGTTATTTATTTACTTATTTATTTATTTATTTATTTATTTATTTATTTATTTATTTATTTATTTATTTATTTATTTACGTATTTATTTATTTACATATTTATTTATTTATTTAGTTATTTATTTACTTATTTATTAATTTTTTATTTATTTATTTTTTATTTATTTACTTATTTAGTTATTTATTTACTTATTTATGTATTTATTTATTCAGTTATTTATTTATTTTTTTTTATTTATGTATTTAGTTGTTTACTTATTTATTTATTTATTTATTTATTTGTTATTTATTTAATTTGTTATTTATTTATTTATTTAGTTATTTATTTACTTATTTATTTATTTAATTAGTTATTTATTTACTTATTTATTTATTTAATTAGTTATTTATTTACTTATTTATTTATTTACTTACTTATTTAGTTATTTATTTATTTATTTATTTATTTACGTATTTATTTATTTATTTAGTTAGTCATTTTTTACTTATTTATTTATTTACTTATTTATTTATTTATTTAATTACTTATTTTTTATATATTTAATTAGTTATTTTTTAGTTATTTATTTATTTTTTATTTATTTGTTTACTTATTTATTTATGTATTTATTTATTTATTTACTTATTTATTTATTTACTTATTTTTTGTTTAGTTATTTATTTACTTATTTATTTATTTACTTATTGATTTATTTAATTAGTTATTTATTTATTTACTTATTGATTTATTTAATTTATTTATTTAATTATTTATTTATTTATTTATTTATTTTATTGCTAGTAAGTTTCAAATGAATAGAAATTAATACTATATATTATAAACTAGCCCACTCCTGAATGAGTAAGACTCGTGCTCAGGAGGGGATTCCAATAAAAATAAAAATAAAATTAAAATTGAGAGTGAGTACAGATTAAAAAGTGTTAAATATTTTTAAACCTAAACTATAAATTCAATACAACTTTTTTAGTTTTTTTTTTATTAATTTGGAGAGGATTAGTGGTTAAAATATTATTAGTATAAAATTTGTTTACTAATCTAGGACCTTGACTCATGCTATGATAAGAAGCTGCATTGGTTTTACATTTAGGTTCAGATAAACGAAGAAAATTCATATTTTTAGTTCTATATTTATGTAATATACCTTTCAAAGTTATTAAGATTTCTGTGAAAATATTTTAATAAAATAAAATAATAAATTTGTTTAATGTTGAAAACTTTGGAAAGTTTAAACAACAATTCAGTTGAGTAATCTTTCTTATTTTTAAACAAATGTTTAATACTCTTTTTCTGTAGTAAAATTAACGGATAAAGGTTGGATTTGTAAGTTTCACTCCGATCTATAATACCATACATAAATATAGATTGAAATAGTGCTAAATAAATTGTACGTAAACAGTTAATTGACAAAATACTTCTTAGAACAACAAAGTAATATCACAGTCTAGTATATATAGTCACGAAGCTCAATACGTAGTAAATATGCATCCATAGATAGTTGCTAACCACTAGGATCGCTACTATCGCCTCATTACATACAATGCGAAATAGTACCTGCACAGCCTGTTCTTCCTTGTACTCTCATAAACTAAAGTTTCGTGACTGTATATACTAGATTGTAGTAATATAATGTTTTACGTAATTTATTACAAATATAATGAATATGATTATTCCATTTTAAATGATTATCAGTAATTATACCTAATTACTTAACCTCATTAACTTTATTAATATCTGAATAATTGAAATTTATATCGGAACAGTCAAAATTATACATTTTAATTTTTAATATGGTTGAAATTGGTTTATTACTTTTATTATTTAAAGAAAATGGAACAGCTATTGTTTTATCTTCATTAATTACAAGTGAATTGAAATTGAACCATTTTTTTTAAGTTTTCAAAGTTGCATTCAAAATGGCGGCTTTTGAGATAGCTGAGGGCTACAATCGAATGTGTCACTGGTAGAACATTTGTGGCTGGTTTCACCAACCTTCGTTATCATTATAACGTCTCGTTAAAACAATTTAATGACACGTCAGTCAATTTTTGTGTTTCACCAAACATCGTTATTGCTAACGCATCTTTAAACTCATCGTTAATTTATTAGGGCCTAATTCGTCGCGTTAAAGCAGTAACGATGGGTTAAGAAGTCAACAACATGGCGGACGTATTCGATGTTGAAATTCTGGAACATAATGACGAACTTTTTTAAGTTGTAATAACACTTGGAATAATCATTTTGAAGATTTAAGTGATAAAGAATTTCACGAAAGCTACACATTAAGGAAATAAGTACTAAGAATGATTGTAGAAGAAACTGAATGTAGGTTAGAATACGGCAGATAGGAATCACCCACTTAACACCTCTGCAACAGATTCTTCTCGCTTTAAGATAACGTACGGGAAGTTTTGAAATAGTAATTGATGGTATGAACGGGGTATCAAAAGCTGTATTGTCTAGATATGTGAATAAAGTATAAGACGTACATCAACATTACGACCACAATACATTCATTATCTTTATAATAGGCCTACAGCTAAATTTCCTGTCGTCATTGACAACGATAGAGTGTGTAGGCTACATGTTCCAATCGTATCTCCTGGCAGTAATATGGCCAAAAGATTCTGCAACAGAAGATCCTATTTTTCATTCAATATTCAAACAATTTGATATGTAAAGTTCCGCATAAAAAAATTGTGACTAAACTATCGCTGAGGTAGTTTCCTTCGTGCTCTGCTTATACACCTTGCACATACGAAACTGTGACAGGTTAGGTTTGATTAGTTTCGGTTTTTGTTATGCCTTGTATATACGATCAATTGCATCTCCACCAAAAAAGAAAATCAACGATTTTCAATTCCGAAATCAGCAGAATTACCTCTGCGCTAGTTTATTGAAATTGTAATAGGTTAGGATACGACAGATAGGGATCACCCACTTAATGCCTCTTCAATAGATTCGTCTCGTTTTAAGATAATGTTACGGTCAGTACACGATAGCATAACATTCCAAAGGTGTAAGAGGAGGATGCCTTTTGAAATGGAAAGTGTGCAAAGAGATTTTACTTTTAGAATGCAATGGATACCTCTTAAAATCCAATTTAATGACATCTCTTCTGAATTCTGCCACACAAGTAGGGAAAAATTGTTACAGGGTACATAAATCTATATGAAATACAGTATAAAAGTAGTAATTTATGGAAGAAATATCAAGAATAAGAACTTTTAGAAGTTCTTAAAATTACAGCCGCTTACACGTCTGCCTATGATTGTTCCCTCACGCCAAACAAAGTCAGCCGTGATCATATGTAACCAATGAAATTCGCGATTTCGAAGCCATGGTCGTATGAGAAATAAATCATGCAAGATATAAGTACAAAATCCCCACGTTAGTAAACGCACGTTAATATTAAATAAACGAGGCATGGTGAAACTGTCAACTTTTAAAGATTTCGTTAAAATTAAACGATCCGTTTATTGACGAGTCGTTTGTGCTAATTTAAAGGAGCTTGGTGAAACCGGCCATTGGTCTCATAAATACTGGTGAACCGTCTTGCGTCTGTATAATTTGAATAATTAGTATAAATAATACTTTTACCCTGCTGTCAAACGTACGATAGGGTCGATAGTCTCATGGGTGAGGTGGAACAAATGAAACACTCTGCATAAGTAATAAACTATCTGTTTACATTTACTAGATAACACTTCCGGTAATAAGAAACTAAACAAAATGGATGCAGGGGGAATAAAGTCAATTATAACTCTACTAATCCTTCGAGACTGGCTTGCCAATTACTCGTCACTCAACTGGCATTCCCCATTACACACAATAGTGACACAATCTGTAATAACAGATTATATATATATAAGTTGAAATGCGCACACACCGTGCATGGGGTAAGAAACATTACTTGAGCCGCGATGGATTTCTGTCTCTTCTTACACTTGATAATATGATATCTGTCACATAGTTCTGAGCATAAAACACACACACACACTTATCATTTGGTTCGTGGTAAGTCTTGTTGCCGCACACCTTGTGGTGGAAGCCATGGGTTGCCAATCTTGTCGTCACGTGTCTCATTTCATGATTAGCTTCCGTCCGTGTCCTATCTTGCATCGCACACGTTGCGTAGAATTCCTCCGGTATGCTGGTTTTCTTCTCGTGCAGATCTTGTAGGAGCCGTTTGTAGGCGTCGTTCGCTGGGAGCATTATTTCGCACCTTAGGTCCTCTATCAAAAAGGTCTCTCTGGTTAGTTCGTACACTAGTCTCGATCTTGCGTTCTGTGGTAATCCTAGAGCTCTCTTCAAATACCTAGCTTTCACCCGCTCTAGTTCTTCCATCTGTTTGTATGTGAAGTATTCTCCCACTGATTCTAGGCCATACGTCAGGACGGGTAATATCTTTATCCGGAACAGGTCCATAGCTGTGCTGATCGATAATAATAACAGATTATAAGTATAAGTTAATTGGTTGACAATACTATACTTCTTGAATGCGGCAGGAAGTACCAATATGAAGGTAAACACAACTAATATAAAATATGCAATTGAAGAAATGCCAGCGGATACTTTAAACAAAATTGAATTACACAATCCCCGGTATGAGAGCAAATATACTTATAGGCTCTTACTTAAAAGAAACATACAATTTACTGATGTTGAAAAACCTGTTATGATCGTAGGCAGACCAGCTTCGAAACCAACCAACAATGGTCTCTCTCCAACTATCATCCCACCATCATCACACAGCTCTAACACTCCACAGCCAGGCCACACTTCCACACGTAGTTAGAGACTATCCCAGATCGAGTCCCGACTACAGCAGATCTTTCATCACAGATCACCGCCAAACGAAAGCCCCAGCTCTCAATGGCTGTCCCACAACCATACTCTTCGAGCGTCGACCCAAGACTCTACGCGTCCACCACTCTTCGCCGGAAAACGACGCTAATTAATAAATAATGAGAACAGAGCCAATACTTGTATGTATGTATGTATGTATGTATGTATGTATGTATGTATGTATGTATGTATGTATGTATGTATTTATTTATTTACACTGCAAGTGGGCAAGCACCCGGTGGCTGTGGTATATACAATATTAACAATACACAATAAAATGATAAGCAATACACAATACAATAAGAATACACAATACAATTTAACACAATAATAATAAAACATAAAATAAAATACCTAATTTTACAATACAACCTACATAATTATGTATAGGCCCTACATAAGTTTCAATAGTCTTTCACTTTACTCTCATCTCATTCCCTGTAGTGGCACTATGACGCATTTCACTGACACTTTAGCACACATTTCACTGACACTCTGTAACACATTTCACTGACACTATAGGACACATTTCATTGACGCTATAAATTATCACTGATCGGAACTGTTCACTGCACTGTAAAACCATAACTTCACTGACTCACCTCGCTTCACTGATACAACAGTTCAAATAAGTCAAATAATTACATCCTTATGCATACTTATAAACAGAACTACATTTAAACTAAACATTTCTAGTCAAAGGCCCTCTTACACGCTATAAACCCTCTTACACGCTACTTACTTACTTACTGGCTTTTAAGGAACCCGGAGGTTCATTGCCGCCCTCACATAAGCCCGCCATTGGTCCCTATCCTGAGCAAGATTAATCCAGTCTATACCATCATATCCCACCTCCCTCAAATCCATTTTAATATTATCTTCTCACCTACGTCTCGGCCTCACCAAAAGTCTTTTTCCCTCCGGCCTCCCAATTAACACTCTATATGCATTTCTGGATTCGCCCATACGTGCTACATGTCCTGCCCATCTCAAACGTCTGGATTTTATGTTTCTAATTATGTCAAGTGAAGAATACAATGCGTGCAGCTCTCCGTTGTGTAACTTTCTCCATTCTCCTGTAACTTCATCCCTCTTAGCCCCAAATATTTTCCTAAGAACCTTTTTCTCAAACACCCTTAATCTCTGTTCCTCTCTCAAAGTGATAGTCCAAGTTTCACAAGGGCCAATGAAAATCAAAAACCCATATCACGTGATAACTTAAATTTGCTCCTTATACGTGAGAAGTATCAGACCATGAATGGCGGAAAGAAGAACAAGCTATCTATGAAAAGGTAGAATGAGACCTAAAATGGCGGATAGGACGCCATCTATGAGAAGTAAGGGTAACTAACAACAGAAAAATGACATGAATAAGGAAGAAAAAAGAAAAAGAATGAAAGAAACACAGAGTGCCGAAAAATAAAACGGCATACTGGTAACACCTATAGTAATCGAAAATCAATCATATGAAAGATATTTATATGGTTCCAGACTTTTGATTCATCCTGTATAACAGTATATATCTTGTATAGACTGGCTCGCTGTACTGCTTAAGTTACGGCTGACTCTACAGGCTTAAAACACGGAAGAGAGTTGAGTTGCATAAACGGTTGTGGCTCTGTAGCTGAATGTGAACTTCTGGCTACGTTTGGGGAGAATTGTACCTGAGATGGTGATAAATTTGAAACAAAAGTGTTTCCAAAATTGTAGCTTTCTCAGAGAAATGGGTAGGCAAGCATAAGAAATACTAGCGTGTCTCTGTTGCTATTTTCAGTGTCTGCAGATTTTCATACTGAACGCCCATAAACACTGTCGAGAAGAGGGGGCCGAGTCCTTCATATGTACATCTCACACCGCTCCGCTCCCAGCCACAATCAGCCAGGGTCGCATGTGACGTGCAAGAAGGGTGTATGCGTATTACAATTTTCACTAGAATGTGTTATCTCCAATACGAGCTGAAATTAAGGTTGCAAGATTTTTTTCACAATTCCCGGGGACAGATAATAACATGTGAAACTACTTTTAACATTTCTGTTAGTTTGCCATTCACATTATTGTTGTTTTTACATACTATAGAGAATTAAAATACTCATTCTATTTACACAAGTCCCGTCGCTCTAATTTCCGGCAGCCAATCACGTTGCATGTCGGCTACATTTAAACGTGTGAGTCTTGTGATTCGCTGATGAAGACGTTATTCATTTCTTAAGGCTCGATAAATACTTAATATAATCGCCCGCCATTTTGGCTCTTTCGTTGGCGTTCGCAGAAAGCATACGAGGACGTTATTTGCTGCTCAATTATTTGCTGAATTACAGTACGTTTGATTTATTATCATAGGAGCTACATGATAATGTTTAACGGTGTGGCAAATAGATTCCTCGTATGGTAGCTCTGCAACGAAAGAACAAAAATGGCGAACGATACTACCTACCTAGACTTTATAGTGTCTTCACTTTCTAAGACGTAAGCAAAGACGAGGAGTCACGCCGGGAATAACAGCGTCGCGACTATATAAGTAGTAGTTCAGTACAATTAATATCTCAGTCCAAACAGGATTCGAACCCACGTCCTAGCGCGTTTCAGAGTACGAAGCCGTAAGCTACGGCCGTAGGCTCGGGCCTTTGTTGCACCACAAAAGTGAATTACAATTTCAAATGTCATTCGTACGTCATACCTCGCCTAAAGCCATCCTTTGACAGCAAATAAACTTCGATGTAACGTTTTAAACTTTTAACTGGTGGCGTTTTAATAGAAATTAAACAACAAATACAGTTGGAACATCGTCATAAATGACATCAGTGAAATCTGTGTCACAGTTCAGCGTTATGATGTTTTGAAATGTAATTAACTTTGATTAAGCAGTTGCTAAATCTTCATAAAGTTAACAATAAACAGAAAAATAACTTGCATAACTGTGTTGAAATTCAGTTGTTGCGCAATCTAGCGGGAATCCTGATAATGACTCTTAACTGGGAGAAAGTAATTTTACTAAAAGCATTAAAATGCATGCATACAACATGGGGAAAAAAGTTAAAATGAAATTATGTCGAGGGACAATAATTATATTAGTGCATCATTAGTCATTTTATGTTCCATTAGATCGATATGCCAGGGAATAGCGGAACTTGCCCATGGCGGGCCGGAAGTAGGCTATAGATTCATTAAATAATATACAGTATTGCCTATTGTGCTAACCCTATTTGATTCATTATTGCTTACACGCTTTGAACACGTATCCGCTATACATTTTTTTTTTTAACTGGAGTAACATGGAACCCGAAATACGTATGCTTTTGTAGCTTTCAATTTATTCACTAAGAGTGTATCGTATTTGGAAATTATTGCTTACTGTACTCCCCAAAACTTACCAGTTTTCCATTTCACCTATTATTCTTCGTATTATAGTATTTGTTACATCATAAGTAGGGTTCTGATAGTTGTGTATTAAAAAGTGCAAAATATGTGTGCAATTATGCGATTTAAAACAGGGATACATGCATCACCCCTTAATCCGAAAGATACATTAAAATCACACTTGATTTGTATTTTTTTAAAGGACGCACGTCATCATTTTTTACGGGAAGCGGAATTCTCGTCACCAGAACTCTCGTCATTGTACTATCGAGTCACTGTAATTTTGACACCCGGTGTTTTGGTCACCCGATATTTTGGTCACGAGTACACATTTTCTTATAAATAATAATGTATTTTGACAAGTAAACTATCCATAGGTAAACTGTATAAAATGTTGTGTGATTAATGTTTCAAAATTGCCACACAGCATAAAAGTTACATGCTTTATGTTTCAAAATTGCCACCCAAACTGTCCGATGGCTCTGAGGTATGTGAGAACATTACCATCTTTATAATCAGGGTATCGTTCTCCGATCCAACTAATCCTTCTGTCTAAATCCTCCACTTTATTCTTTTTACGGAGTGGGAAGTAACCTTCGCAATAACCCCCAAAGGCCTTAATACTTCGAGTGAATCGAAATTCCCCTTCGTGATGCTCCAGCAATACAATAAATTTGATAATAACTAAAATAAGTAAGAACGTCACCTTACACCTAATTTTTTTGCCAAATACTTATATGCGTAACCACGGAAACAACCTTACAATGACATTTAAATATCATTATATTTATACGCGTAACCACGGAAACAACCTTACAATGAAATTTAAATCTCATTAAAATTATATGAGTAACCAAGAAAACAACCTTACAATGACATTTAAATATCATTATAATTATATGAGTAACCATGAAAACAAATTTGCAGCGAAATTTAAATCTCATTATAATTATATGAGTAACCATGAAAACAAATTTGCAGCGAAATTTAAATATCATTATAATTATATGAGTAACCATGAAAACAAATTTGCAGCGAAATTTAAATCTCATTATAATTATATGAGTAACCATGAAAACAAATTTGCAGCGAAATTTAAATCTCATTATAATTATATGAGTAACCATGAAAACAAATTTGCAGCGAAATTTAAATATCATTATAATTATATGAGTAACCATGAAAACAAATTTGCAGCGAAATTTAAATCTCATTATAATTATATGAGTAACCATGAAAACAAATTTGCAGCGAAATTTAAATCTCATTATAATTATATGAGTAACTGTAATTAAACTGCCTACAATTGAGGCTCTACTGTAATTACTTTAAAAACCAACAGCTGTAACCTAGACTATCAGCCCACATGTCCGGGATTATATATTTCCAAATATTTTTCCTCTAACACAGTTTTTTTTTTCAATCTCCCACAAATTTATTTTTCCTGACTTACGCCCTTTGAAAAAAAGATTCACTTACAGAAAGATCGGTCTAGAAGACCTGGATATTTCAATTAACTCCTTTTCCAAAAATTTTGAGATATTCAAGGTTAAAGTTAAATACGCACTATTAATTCTGTGGTGTAGTCGAGAAGAATACTGCATTCTGTGGGCTTTTTACTGAACTATGGAGCAAATCATATTGACCACTGAAAATATGGTCAATTTAATACACTGCCAACTTATAAACTCTGAAATAATCCAAAGTGGAGTTAATCATGTTGACTTCTGAACGCCTCAAATTTTTATCTTTTTATCCCCTTTGTTCTCCTTGTGTGTTCTCATCCATACGTAATTCTACATAAAGATATGCAACATGGTAAAGCTACAGTGGCGCCAAATTTTGAAAAACATCGGGTGGGCTCAAAACACTTGTGTTATAATAATAATAATAATAATAATAATAATAATAATAATAATAATGCGATAAATTGTGTGGGCTCGGGCCCCATGGGCTCCTATAAGTTGGCGCCACTGTAAAGCTATACACCAAATCGTTTTTTTTTTTTTTTTTTAACACTTGCTGATGACATGAAACGATGGGGAGCTGGAGTCTGTAGGTGAAATTACAATGTCTGTTTTATGTACCACGAATTCTATAACGGCTAGGCCGGGTATTGAATCTGGGCTGTCTGGATACAAGACCAGAACGCCACCGCGAAGCCACAGCAGCAGCCTCGGTGTTACTTGGGTCTGTTCTCAGGGCTGCTATTTACGTCGCTCCTTCAACAAACGTTTCCCACGTATCATGTTGAAGGACTCTTGAGAGATATTAGTTTTCAGCGGTTGTTAATTGAAGCTAGGGATAGCTTCGACCTAGCGTTGACCTCCAAGTAGCATTTGTTCTTATGCGGTGCCTCGTCCATTTGTTACAGCGCTAGCTAGTTTAGTTGTAAAGTTAAGGACTCAGAGGACTCTATGCTGTTGTCCTGTATTAGGTTTCCAGCTCTAAACATGTATTATTTAGCATCCCCCAACACTGCACGCTAAGTGGAACAGCCGTCCACAACATGCCCTGCGAATGCTGGTCCCAGTACATGACGTTGCCCGTTTTCACAGTTTCATATTTTACTTATTTTTCTAATGGTTATTCTTTCCTTAGTATTTCAGTTAGTAACCCATTAGCTCAGAACTATTTTCGTTTTAATTTTCTACATTTTTTTTTTTCACACATAACTGATTTATGCATCGCTCTGTGTAATGGTAAAAATACTAAAAAAAAATCTATACACATCAGAAGATGCTAAAATTTCATGGCAACTTACAAGAGAGATCATTTTTATGGCGTTTAAAATCTGCTTCACAGTGAATTAATTATCATCTGACACATGAAACGAAATTCGCACACCTATGCACACTGTAGTGCTCATTGTCAACACAGTGTTGCCACTGATCGAAAATAAAATGTACCAGATTTCTCTGAAAATTGTTTCAGATTATACGAGTATGTGTACTGATTTTTTTCTATAATGTACCAAATTTTTACCAGCCTAATTTTCTCGTGAAGATACTTGTACAAATTACAAATACAGAAAGAAGAGCATGAACACACACACACACACACACACATACACACACACACACACATATATATATATATATTTTTTTTTTTTTAATTTGAACTGGTAATGGAAATTACGGGAAAACTGCTGAACGGATTTTAATAAATGACTCCTCATTTTGAAGCTTGGAACTGGAAGTTTTTTTCGGAAAATAGTAGTTTTCAGTGAAATGTCAATTTTTCAACATAACTTTCCTATTTTCCAAAATCCATCTGTCGTCAGTTTTGAGAACTAGCTAATTGCATTCACGGCCGACTTGATGTTCCCTTCGCTTTAGCACAAGGATCAAAATGAATTGTCAAGGCCAGTAAAGGAGAAGTGAAGCGAGCATCAAGTCGGCCGTCTTGCATTTCAGAATAAAACAAAACACAAACTACAGTAAACAATATTACACGAAGGCCATGATCTGCAAGAATGCTGACCTATTTAGAGCTCAAATTAAATTGGTTATTAAAAACTTAACTTACTAAAAATAATTTACAGGTTCGATTCTGTGGTGTGTAATTTTCTGGGTACAGCTGTGCATTGAATATTAAAATCTACAAAACTTGAGGTGGTTTGATGACGTTATTACCATTAGAAATGAAATATTATTGTAGTTAATGCCAAGATGTGACTATTTTAAATTAATTATACATATTAATGCTACATTGATGATATGAAAGTGAAGTGAAACGTTTTGGGGTTATATAATTAGATGTAGAGAATAACTTAAATTAGATTTTGATTTATATATTTTACTGAGTGGCGGCTATATAGTATATGTTACTGAAAGCTATAAAACTTACGTAAGATAATAATATTATTAAAAATCAAATATTTTTATAGTTATAATCAAGTGGGATTGGGTCTTTTTCATATATTTAATGGAGGTGTGGTGTAGATATTTATATGCGTGGTTCTCTTCAGTATTGGCTCGAGAGAGAGTATCTTTCATTATTATGGAAGCAAATAACTTTCCGAATGTCTGGTATTCTTCATTGAAAATAAATCTGAAAAATGTTTATTTGAACGTCTAATGAACTTAGTTTGCAGCATTTGCTGCACAAGCCACTGGTTTACATAGACAAGGAAGACTACGGAAATAAAGAATACATTTCTCTGCAAATATGTTTTATTTTAACAAACAAAATCACAAACATTAAAAAAACTCAAATTTTATTTTAATCTTATAATATTGATGATACCCATTGCTGAACAATACACAATTGTAATAGATTGATCAGAATGAAACGAGAGACAGCAACAGTTAATTGTTCAATGATTGAGCTGTTTGGACTTTTTACATTGCTAATTTTCAGAATTATAGCACAACGTTTCGAAGAGTGGATCAGTCAGACAGGCTAGCTGTTTGTAACGATCCCCACAGTAGGTTTTCACCTGACGACGAAGAGAGATCCACTCTTCGAAACGTTGTGCTACAATTAGCAATGGAAAAAGTCCGAACAGCTCAACCTTTGTAACAAACTGGTAATCATGGTAATCATACCAACGTTGTCAAAGTTGGTAAAATATTTAGGACACTAGAATAACAAAGTCATAAATAGTGTTTAGGCCTATAGCTATATTGCGACAATTGCCATATTACGATTCCACTAAAACAACAAATAGTAACTACAGTACCTATAGTAAAAGAATGTAATACAATACACAGAATTACAGTCGTATGACATCATAATAATCAATCTAGTTCTGATTTTTGCAACGGTGGTAGTTTTCGTACTAATCTATGTAAACAATGGCCAATGGGTCAAGAGATGAATGAAAGAAACTAAGGGCCGTATTCATAGACATTTTTAGCGCGGGCTTCCGGTGGATGATCAGCGTTTTTCGTATTCATAAACCAGTGTTAGCGATAGGATATGATTTGAATTCTGTACAAGTAACCAGTGGATAGCCGGGGCTAGCTTAGTACGCTCGTAGCGCGTGCTGCTAAATGTCTATGAATAGCACTCTAAAACTTCAAGTTTAATACCAGGTTCTAATTATTTACATTCTCTGTTAATGTGTTCATTTTAAAGTGAGCTATAAATCTGACTGCTACCGACATAATCACAGCGTTGGTACTACCAACTTCGTAGAAATCATAATCAATTTTTCAACTTTATTAAAGCCAGTTACAGTCGGAAAAAGAGGACAGGGAAGACCACGGCTCAGATGGTCTGACATGTTTACCAAAGAGGCGAGGAAACAATGGTCGAGGACAGCAAAGAACAGAGTTTTGTGGAAAGAACTAGGGAAGCTCATTGTAAATAGATAACGAAATTAGTGTTAAGATATTGTAAATAGTAAAGTCAGTATTAGTGAAAGTGTGAGATAAGTTTTGTAAATAGTAAAGTCAGTGTTGAGAAAGTGTCAGGTAAATAGTCAAAGTGGCAGTGTCAGTATAATGTGTGTAGTGCAAGAAAAAAAATGAACAAAGAACAGTGCTGAGACTAGTTAAAGTTGAACAGGGTTATTAACAAGGTCACAAAAGTAGTATACACGACAAGCTCGCCTGGATTGGCTCACCAAGAGAGTACACTTCAGCCATCCCTGTCGAGGGGGTTCCAACCCCATCACAGGAGGCCTGTGCCCAACATGGGACATCATGGTTAACATTCATTCATTCACAATAATGTATATTTTCATACTAAAAAAATTGAAGAATGTACAGATTGTAACAAATTATTGAAAATTGTACCAAAAAAAGTAGTTGTACGTACCAAGGTACAGATCGCGTACCAGATCCGTACAATTGTACTGAAAGTGGCAACACTGTGTCAACTAAAGTTGCCACATGATTTCACAACACTGTACGATATATCCACAATAAAATCATTGTCATAAATTAGCTTTAAAACATTAAGTAAAATTGTGAAATTCATTTTAGTGACATTTTAAATAATGAAGATAGATTTAAGAGCAGTAAGTACATTTTAGTTTCAAGTATGTGGACACACTCAAATACATACACATACATAGTGTTCTGCCCAAGGGTAGGTCTTTCACTGCAAACCCAGAATTCTCCAATCTTTCCTATTTTCTGCCTTCCTCTTAGTGTCCGCTTATGATCCATATATCTTAATGTCATCTACCATTTGACCTCTTCTTCTACCTGAACTATTCTCTCATTTCACCATTCCTTCCAGTGCATCCTTCAGTAGGCAGTTTCTTCTCAGTCAGTGGCACAGCCGATTCTTTTTTCTCTTCCTGATCAGTTTCAGCATCATTGTTCCACTTGCAATTTCCACTGCGTTGGTTGAGTGGTCAGACCTTCAGCATGTCACGCAGCCGATCAGGGTTCGAGTCCCGATCAACCCTATGATTTTTCATTGAAAAATCCATAGTGACATTTGTGGCGGACAAGGTCGCAGTGGGGTTTTTCTCGAGGTTCTCCCGTCTCCCCGTATTAGGCATCTACATCATTCCGTCACCATTTCTCCATCATTCCATAGCATTCCCCGAATACCGTCTGGAGACGCACGGAGGGGGCTGACCAAGGGACGAGTGGGGTTTCCTGCTGGAAGCCTGGATAGACAGCGAACTTTAGTATATAGGTTGTTTCCGATCTCTGATAGCGAATTTGAATGACGTCATGAATGACACAGACAGCTGAATTGCGGCGACAGGTGACAGACCAGTAGTGAGTGATTTCATAATCAGGGTGCACGGTGTATCACAGTAGCAATGCCCAAGAAAATCGAGCCTTTTTGGGAGGGGTACATAACAACCCTTTCCGATGCCAAGTGAAAATCATAGGAGTCTGCAAAAAACGTGGTTTCGCTGTTTCCAAGAAAGGCAACTTGTGTGTACTTAATAACTAGACCGCGGGAGTGCGAGCCCTAATACGGCGATTACAGTTCACTATGCAGACGGGTACAGAGTATGACGTAAATCTCTCTCGCCTTTCGGCGTACTGTTCCGTGCATCAAACCCGAAACATTCAGAGTTTGTTTAGCTGTCATACTGAAGAGTTGCGTGTGTGAAATTACACATATTACAATGCCTAAAACAACTCGTTCACGAAGTACAATACTAAATAATTTAGTAGAACAATTCGGACGCGATATATTTAGGCTATTATAGAAGGAAAAAGTGTTGTATGTGTCATGTGTAATTTCAGATTATCACGAACTAAGAAGTACTGTTTTGAAAAACACTGTAACAGTAAAGGACACAAGGAAAGTGTTGAACGCAAACAAGAATGAATCGAGTTCAAATAGTTGGTCACAATTCAATATAGACTTGTGTGACATTTTGGTACACACAAACATTCCATTCAGAACTTTGGACAATCCCCACTTTAGATCATTTCTGGAAAATACACAAATGAACATATCCCAGGAGAAGCAACAATACGTAAAGAATATTTACCAATTTCGTACCAGAATACGATTGGCAAAATTCGAGAAAGCGTGAACGATCAGAAAATATATGGGTTTCAGTTGATGAATCTACAGACGTAAATGGTAGATATGTGGCAAATGTGGTGGTCGGTATACTTTCCGAGAACTGTGTAGGGAAAAAATTTGTACTAACTTCAGAGAAATTGGAAAAGGTAAATCATGCAACTATTGTCCATTTTTTTATAAGGCTATGCGCTTTTATAGACGGACTGTACGTCTGAAGCACTCACAGTGAGTTGCTTACCTGAGAGTTCAGTACACTCGCCAAGGAACGCTCCAGTCATACTTAACTTGACGATAAAGGGCCCGCACTCCCGCGGTTTACTAATAAGACTGGCAAAGCTCGGCTGAGATTAATTCCAGAGTGGAAAAAGCAAGCAAATCCACCCCCCATCACAAGTCGCCGCACCCCACGAGATGATACAAATTAATTCCATTCGAGCTTTACCAATCTTATTAAGTACACAGAAGATGCCTTTCTTGGAAATAACGAAACCTCGTTTATTGCAAGCTTTTTTATTTTCACTTACCTGTACTTGGGATCGGAAAGGGCTGTTATTTATCCCTCCCAAAAAGGCTCGATTTTCTTGGGCATTGCTACTGCGATACACCGTGCACTCTGATTATGAAATCACTCACTACTGGTCTGTCACCTCGCGCCCCAGTTCAGCTGTCATGTGACTCCTGACACACAAGATGGCATTCAAATTCGTTATCAGAGATCGGAAGCAACCCTGTAATGAGCCGGTGTAGGTTTGGGAATGCGTCTAGCGCAACAAATCTTAAAAAGTCGCAGTACTGGGTCATAGTCCCCCCTCCAGAAATTTCATTCCATGACAACCTCTACGAGTAGATGTTGACTAGGTTTCACCGGAACGGTAGGTGGTCAACTTACTCAGGTTTTACTGTATACAGGGTTAGTTAAAAGTCCCGCACCACCTAAATAACTTTTGAAGCATACGGTTCAGTGATATGAAACTTGGTATGTGAGGATAACCATATGCTAAGAGCTCAATAATGGTATTGCCGAGTTTTTTCTACTTCCGGTTTAACCGGACGTAACTCCAACTCTCTTATTTTAAATGGAACACCCAATATATATATATTTTTTTTGAATAGTGCTCATTAAAAGCTTTTCAAAAAATACCCACACTCAATACTTCTGTACAAATTCAGTGTTGCTAAGTCAAGAAAACAGAAAAGTGTATCGAATATTAAAATAATAAAATACTCCTTCCTTAACAGAAACAAAACAAAGCTAGCTCACCTTCTAAATTATGTGTTCGAATTGGTAGCCCTCAGCTGCTTTACAATGTGTCACTCGATCATAGAAACCATTTAAGGAATGATTTAACCAGGCTTTAGGAATATCTTGCACCACTTCCATTTTTATTTAGCAACACTGAATTTGTACAGAAGTATCAAGTGTGGGTACTTTTTTAAAAGCTCGTAATGAGGTCTATTCAAAAATAAAATATATATATATATATATATATATATATATATATATATATATATTGGGTGTTCCATTTAAAATAAGAAAGTTGAAGTTACTTAGAAAAAACTCTGTAATACCATTATTGAGTTCTTAGCATATGGTTATCCTCACATACCAAGTTTCATATCAGTGAACCATATGGTTGAAAAGTTATTTAGGTAGTGCATTTATTATTTTAATATTCGATACACTTTTATGTTTTCTTGACTTAGCAACACTGAATTTGTACAGAAGTATCAAGTGTGGGTAATTTTTGAAAAGCTCTTAATGAGTACTATTCAAAAATTAAAAAAATATATTGGGTGTTCCGTTTAAAATATGAGAGTTGGAGTTCCTTCCGGTTAAACCGGAAGTAGATAAAACTCGGTAATACCACTATTGAGTTCTTAGTATATGGTTATCCCCACATACCAAGTTTCATGTCACTGAATCACATGCTTCAAAAGTTATTTAGGTGGTGCGGGACTTTTAACTAACCCTGTATATTTGTCTCTTGCACAGTAAATCTAGCGTTAGTTTGTTGCATGACAAGGAAATCTATTCCGCACTGGCGAGGCTTCCTGGAATCGAGATAAAATTTTAACTACAGATGTTCCAGGAAAGACACAAATAGGACATCTACGTGCGTCCTGCGAAGTACCAAATCTGCTCACAGACCGCAGCGCTGTGCCAACCTCTCCCTTTTAAGTCCATTAGTCCCGTGCACCTGCACCTAGCTCATGAGTCCCACTATCCTCGGGGAGTCATAGCGCAGCGTGCATGAATACACTGTTGTTACACTAACAGGCTCGTGCTATTACAAAGCTATTATCATGTGCTTATCTGACATTGATTTTAAGGTAGGGGAGACTGTTGTACCTTTAAACATTTTTTACATTTTATTTTTTTTTAATTTTGGGAAATGACATTTTTAAAATTAAAAAATGCTTTAAATATTATTGAAGATTCTTTTACAGCTTCCTGTATGTATTTTCCTGTTCTACACATCTAAGCAGGCTGGAAAAAATAAAAATGTAATATGTTCAGAGGTACAACAGGTTCATGTACCTTAGAACATACCCTCTTGTAAGTTGAAACACATGGAATATAGGTGGGAATACAGTTGTAAGAATTGACAATCAAATGTAAAATGTATTTGCAATCATAAACCAGAGCAGGCTTCTCTGATTGAGATTTTATTTCCTGTATAGAGTGTTAGTTGGGAGACCGGAGGGAAAAAGACCTTTGGGGAGGCCGAGATGTAGATGGGAGGATAATATTAAAATGGATTTGAGGGAGATTGGATATGATGATAGAGAATGGATTAATCTTGCACAGGATAGGGACCAATGGCGGGCTTATGTGAGGGCGGCAATGAACCTTCGGGTTCCTTAAAAGCCATTTGTAAGTAAGTAAGTAAGGAGGAGCAAGAATTGCTTCAACAGCTTTCTTCAAGACATCTGGATCAATTGGGGACCTCTTAACTCCAGACTTACTTCGTGACATGATCTTAAAGTAAAAGAAAGACAAAAACAAATAGTATCGTGCATCTTGGAAGATGTTCCATGGTACAAGATGTTCTGTGTTCAAAGGTACAAGAGGGTGCACGTTTAAACAAATATGGCTCCCAAAACTAGAGATTCGAATAAATCATGGAAATTAAAATATGTTATTACTGATCAGATGATAGGGAACACACTGTAGTTGATGGATAGTAGCAAATATAATCTGGTTTTGTGTTAGAAAACATATCTCAAGCTACTAAAAAAGATGTTTTGTTCACAGAACTCACACTTTGCAATAAATCAAACCGAAACTACGACCAGGGCTACTTAGCGGCTTTCTCTACAATCTACTTCAGTTTGAGTCCTCTAGGTAGTAACAAAAAATAAAAAACAAAAAATGTTCAAAGGTACAACAATCTCCCCTATATGAATTCACACCTGTGAAATAACATTAGCATGTCTGATCTTGAAACTAGCGGATCCGGATTCAATTCTGATTAGGACAAATTACCTGATTGAGGTTTTTTCCGAGGTTTGCCCTCAACTCATTGAGAGGAAGTGCTGGGTAGCTGAACCCTGGATTCATTTCTCTTCAAACGTGCGAATTCTAAATGAGACAGTACCTAAAGTCAATGGACAGTGGACAGCTTCAGATACTTGGGGTGAGTCCACACCTGTGGAGTAACGGCTAGCGCGTCTGGCCGTGAAACCAGGTGGCCCGGGTTCGATTCCCGGTCGGGGCAAGTTAAGGCTGGTTCACAATAAACCGGGAACGGAAACGACAACGAGAACGGAAATAATGATAAAATAAATGTATTTAAATGTGAACTTTCACAATAGTTAGTTGTTAATGCTTACATTTAAATACACTTATTTTAACATTATTTCCGTTCTCGTTCTCGTTTCCGTTCCCGGTTTATTGTGAACCAGCCTTTACCTAGTTGAGGTTTTTTCCGGGGTTTTCCCCTCAACCCAATATGAGCAAATGCTGGGTAACTTCCGGTGCTGGACCCCGGACTCATTTCACCGGCATTATCATCTTCATCTCATTCAGACGCTAAATAACCTAAGCTGTTGATAAAGCGTCGTAAAATAACCTACTACTTGGGGTGAAGGCCTAATATAAGCACTAGGAAATCAAAAGGAAGATAGCAATGGCAAAGGTAGCTTTAAAAAAAAAAAAAAAAAAAAAAAAAAAAAAAAAAAAAAAAAAAAAAGGAGCATCTACTGCAGACTTCTGGAAAAAGAACTAAGGAAAAGATTAGGCAAGTGCTTTGTGTGCAGTGTGACCTTTTACGGAGCAGAAACATGGATATTACGACGAAATGAAGAGAAGCATTTTAAATATGGAGTGGACCTGGTTGGCGAGTTGGTATAGCGCTGGCCTTCTATGCCCAAGGTTGCGGGTTCGATTCCGGGCCAGGTCGATGGCATTTAAGTGTGCTTAAATGCGACAGGTTCATGTCAGTAGATTTGCTGGCATGTAAAAGAACTCCTGCGGGACAAAATTCCGGCACATCCGGCGACGCTGATATAACTTCTGCAGTTGCGAGCGTCGTTAAATAAAATATAACATTTTTTTTTTTTTTCAAATATGGATATGAAGAAGAATGGAGTTTGTAAAATGGACTGACGAAATAAGAAAATGAAGCTGTGCTAGAAAGAGTGGGTGAGATGTTGAAACTGATCAGGAAATGAAATGAAATTGGTTAGTCACTGCAAAGAAGAAACTACCTACTGAAGGATGCACAGGAATGAATAGTAAATGAGAGAAGACTTCGGGGTAGAAGAAGATATCAGAATACAGGCAACATTAAGATATATGAATCTTATGCGGAGACCAAGAGGAAGGTAAGAAATAGGAAGAATTAGAGAATGCTGAGTTTGCAGTGAAAGAAGCGTTAGAGCAATTAGCCACGGAATCCCATGAAGGGCAAGGGACTCCTACTATGCAGGGTGGCTTGTCAAGCAGTTCCCAGTTAGCCACTCCGGGAATGATGGTCACTTTTGTAATGTCATATCTGAAGGGTCCACTGTTCACTAGTCACTGTTTGGGTTGCAAGTCACTTTGTTGTCGGTCTTTCGCTGTTCTTGATCATAGATGGCCGAATCTTGATCTAAGTTCGTCTGCGGGTTAAGGTAATTATAAAGTTATAGTGAATAAATGGTAAAATTATTTCGGAAGGGGAGGTATTACGAATGACTTTGCTCTTATTTCTTCTCTTGCGTTTTTGCCCCTTACTTCCTTTTTTGATTTTCATATATTTCTCTTCATCCCTCCTCTCTTTCTCTATGTGTGCTTCTTCTCTATTCTTTTCTCCTACATTTATTCTTCTCATTTTCTTTTTCTCTTCCTCATTTTCTTTCCCTCGCACTGTATCTTTCTTTCCTTTTCCTCCTTTATTTTTCTCTCTTCCTCTCTTCTCTCCCTTTCCCTCCAATCTTCATTTATTCTTCTCCCCTTTCTGTCTACTATTTTCCTCCTTTTCCTCCTCTGCTTCTCATTATTTTATTCCTCTCCTCTTTTCTCTCCCTTTTCCTCTAAACCAGGGTTGTCAAAGCGCCTACACTTCGTGCTCTCAAGAACCCGCACATTTCCTTAGGAGCGATGATTCCACTTTATCTTGCTAAAAAGTGAACCTTGTTGGATTTGTATTGCTTGTAGTATCAGCACGTAATGCAGGCGATTTAACATTCCTGCTCTAAACCTTTCTTATTCCTCAACAATGTATTTACTTTTGTCCTCCAACTCTACCTCGTTTCTAGTCTTCCTGTCTTCCACTGCTCTCTTCCTTTCCCCTCTAATTACCTATTCTCTCGTCTCCTCTACTTCCTGCACCTCCCCTCCCCAAACCTCTTCTCTTCTCTTCTCTTCTCTTCTCTTCTCTTCTCTTCTCTTCTCTTCTCTTCTCTTCTCTTCTCTTCTCTTCTCTTCTCTTATTTCTTCTCTCTTCTTCTCTTCTCTGTTCTCTCTCCTCTCTCTTCTCTTCTCTTCTCTTCTCTTCTCTTCTCTTCTCTTCTCTTATTTCTTCTCTCTTCTTCTCTTCTCTGTTCTCTCTTCTCTCTCTCTTCTTTTCTCTTCTCTTATTTCTTCTCTCTTCTTCTCTTCTCTGTTCTCTCTTCTCTCTCCTCTCTTTTCTCTTCTCTTCTCTTCTCTTATTTCTTCTCTCTTCTTCTCTTCTCTGTTCTCTGTTCTCTCTCCTCTCTTTTCTCTTCTCTTCTCTTCCCCTCCTACGCCTTTTCCTTCTTCCTATCTTTTTTCTCTCTTCGTCATTGTTTTCCTCTACTAACCTTTTCTTCTCTTGCTTCTCTCCTCCTCCTTATCTTGCTTCCTCTTTCTTCCTCTCAGTTTCCTCGTCTCCCTCCCTTCCTCTTTTTCCTCTCCTTCTTCCTATTCTCTTTCCGTCTTTAGTTTTTTGTTCCTGTTTCTCTCTCTCTTTTCCTCTCTTTTTCTCCCTCACTCTTTACTTCTATGGCACTATTTTTTACCTGTTCGACATTCACTTTTTTCCCCTGTATTATTCTTCCTACCCTTAACTACTAAATAGGATAACCTGTCGCTGATAAATTCGACATTTTTATACTGATGATTTTATTCGTTTATGAACAAAGAATCCTGTTCCTAATTGCTGATTATTGTTTCCTTCCCCATAATACAACAAGTAATCTCCTATTTGTGATATGCGATTCCCAACTAACCTAACCTCTTGTACTCCCACAAAGTCTATTCTATATCTAGCTAGAATTATCTATTCTATATCTATCCAGAAATGCATATAGAATGTTAGTTCCTAGGCAGGAGGGAAAAACCCTTTGGGGAGGCAGAGACATAAATGGGAGGATAATATTGAAGAGGGTTTCAGGGAGATGGGATATGATGATAGACTGATAAATCTTGCTCAGGATAGGGACCGATGGCGGGCTTATGTGAGGGCGGCAATGAACCTCCGAGTTCTTTAAGTAATTATTCTACCTATTTCTCTGTATCTTTCAGTCTTCCCCTCTATCTTCCACGTTCTCTCCCTATTCCCTCCATATCCGTTATCGGCTCAAGTAACTGTTCATATAAAGACATTATTACAAAAACAACCCTTGTCAAAATTGCTATTTTTCAGGAGAACAATAAAAATAAATAGAACAACACATGTCAGCTGTTTCTGTACAACTGGTGTTTATCCTTGTGGTTATTGCACTTGACATGGGTCATTTTTGGAGTCTATAAACATTTAAAATATTATCAAATATATCCTTAATTCAATTTCATTAAAAATGACTAGGGCTGTTTTTGTAATAATGTATTCATATGTGAAGTCCCTCCCCAGTACCTGAAGATGTGTAACAGTGCTAGCAAGGTGAAGCACTTCTTCACATGATGATGATGATGATGATGATGATGATGATGTCGAGGTTGTCTTTTGGCAGTAACTATCCTACCTAAATTGACTTAGCGACTTCATGCACGCAACATCCTAAAAAAGCATCATGAATAATTTTGAAGGAAGAAACAAGCTTTGGCGATAATGGATAAATATCTCAATAAACGGGAAAGATAAAAGACCGGAATACGGTTGGCTACGATAACGCGGTTAATTAATTAACAGGATTTCTGTTTAATGGCTTTTGTTGATTTTACGCCTGTTCCGAAATGCATGATCCGATTAGTGCAGCATTTTAATTATTTGAACTGATAAATGGCTCCGGACAACAGTGGGCAGAGTTGGCAGCTTTCAGCTCTCACATATTCATTCGTGTTCATTGGCCACTGTCATCTCTTCTGAAGGAGTCTGATATTCTCCGTTTTCAACTGGAATAGACAGTATAATTTTCCAAATGGTAAGGTGCTTCTCAGCGTGCATTGTAATGTACGGAACCACTGCAGAACTGCTGGAACCTCAGTGAGTTGCTCAGAGATCGACAGCAGATGAACCTCACGCACACCGGATAAGTGCAAAAAACAAAATTGACACGCATTTAAGGAAATCCCAATGATTGCGCGAAATGTATGTACTCGGTTTTAGGGGTTAGGTACAGCTTACAGCAGTAAAATTTTGGAAATATTCAACTTTTTTTTTCTTCATTACTGTATCTTCTACAACAATGAAAAAATATTTTTACGATTTAATTTTTTTTTTTTTTTTTTTCCAAAATTCATTTCACTGTGCAGTGATTAAGCGTTTCCCATATAACTCAAAAACTATCCAACATTCTGTGATAACATTTTTTGGGTGTATTTATGCACGTCATATCTACAAAATGATGCAAGATCACTTCTTTACCTTTGATAGATTGTCTGATAAAAAATAAATTCATTCTAAAAAATTGTCAAATATCATTATTTTCTTCTAACACAATTTTATACACATACTGGGTGTTCAGTTCAAAGTGTGTCATGGCTCGCTGTATGCCGTCATGTACCTAGCCGATGAGCCTAGAGAATTCAATCTTCCTACACTTCCGCAGAGGCGTATTACTTATGTGCCAGAGAAGTTGCCTAGCAAGTACGGCGTTCATTCTGAAGAGTACTTACCGATAAGTACGGTAACGCCGGTAGTGGCAGGTATGTGAACTGTTTGGAAACACGTACTGAGGTGAGTTTTTTGTTACTGTCGGAATATTGGGAGAGGGTTAAGACGATTACTTATATGTTTGTTGACATTAACTTCGACGGTCAACATGGACACGGAGCATTTGATTTGTGTTGTGGAATGTTGCCGTACGCAACCGATGATAACAAATACCCTGCGCACGACTTCCCGCGCAAAACACAGTTCGAAAGAGGTTATGGTAGCACACAGACCGTACAGACCGCCATCTGTTGCTACGACGTTCAAGTTATACCGTACACGTTCTCAAGTTCAGATTGAACGCCTTGAATAATAGGCAACTTCTCTGACATAAAAGTTGAAACTCGCTTCAAATCGCTGACTCACAACACTGACGTCATGAGATACTTTTAAATGAATACCCAGTATAATTTGTTAAGGAATGTAGTTCAAAGAGCATGATATTGTAAACATGAGTTTCAGCAGTAAAATAAAAGAGAGAGAACATAAAAAATTTAACAAGTTTATGAGTTATGAGGGAAACGCTTCATCACTCCGCAGTGAACTGCCTCCATTTTGGATTTTGAAAAAAAAATATATTTTTTTTTTAAATCGTAAAAATAGTTTTTTTTTCATATAGCAGAAGGACAGTGTTTTACACATACCAATTTCCATTATTGTACAAGATATAGTAATGGAGGGAAAAAAAATGTTGAATATTTTCAAAATATGTTGAATATTCCCAAAACATTTACTGCTGTAAGCTGTACCTAACTCCTTAAGGTAATAAAATGTAATATAATATACTTTCTTTAACACTGTAGTGTTCTATATTTTACATATCCGTTTACATTCCATGATTAAGCATTACTGACAAGCATTACCCGCTCTAAATAATGTAAATACCCCAGTACCCGTCCATATTAGTGTACTCATCTATGTAGCTTATAGATACACATGCAGAATTCTCCATCACACATCAGTTATTTATTTATTTATTTATTTATTTATTTATTTATTTATTTATTTATTTATTTATTTATTTATTTATTTATTTATTTATTTATTTACTTATCTATCTATCTATCTATCTATCTATCTATCTATCTATCTATCTATCTATCTATCTATCTATCTATCTATCTATCTATCTATCTATCTATCTATCTACCTACCTACCTACCTACCTACCTACCTACCTACCTATCTATCTATCTATCTATCTATCTATCTATCTATCTATCTATCTATCTATCTATCTATCTATCTATCTATCTACCCACCTACCTACCTATCTACCCACCTACCTACCTATCTACCCACCTACCTACCTATCTACCCACCTACCTATCTATCTATCTATCTATCTATCTATCTATCTATCTATCTATCTATCTATCTATCTATCTATGTCTGTCTATCTCTGTCTGTCTATTTATTTATTTTGCTAATAATTGTAACATAAAATATTACATATACAGAAAAACTTTAGCTCGCCCCTGAATTGGGTACCTAAGTTTAATTATTCTATCAACGGCATTTGAAAAGTAATTAGCTTGTTTTATTGTAGTTCTTTACAATAAATCTCAATGTTAGAAATGCTTAATTTCAAATAAAATTACATCTAAATCCAAGTATGAGATCAGAATATGATGATAAATTGTATATATCGATAATAAAGAAATCTGCAATACTGATCGTTGTTATGGGATGGCATTAATAACAAGAGTGCACTGTTGGGAATAGCAAGGGCTAATGTTACGTGACAAAAATGGAAAAGAGTGTTTAGCAACAACATGATACACCTACTATGTCTGCCCTGAGTCTGTTTACTATCTTTTGTTTGCCTGCCTGTAATTGAAGACTTGAAATTTTGATAGTTTCGCACACATTCATCTCGAACGTATGTACTCTGTCCTCATTAGGATCCACATCATGGTTATAAAAACCTCACATGCATGGAGTATGAAGCTTCATACAGACATGAAACCTAACTGAAAATTTTACACAACTGTAAACAAGGAAAATGTTGTGTGTGAACGGAAGCAATTTCACTTGTAATCAAAATCTCACTTCCTCTCCCCCCAAAAAACAGAGTGTATGTGTCTATATGCATATCATTTTAAATTAAAGTTGCAATTTTTTATTATTTTGTTTACTGTTTTATTCATTTCATACACATTTGTTAGAATGTTTTCATTATTTACAGTTTTTCTTCATAAAATCAAAATAGGCTATTAAATTAAATACACGTATATTACTCATTATATACATACAGTACATTAAACGTACTAAACATATTGAATATTAAAATATAAGTTAAGTACTAAAACATAAAGAAAGTCCATTTATTAGGATGTCAATAAAAGTAGAATTAAAACTTCAACAAAATATACTGTGGATAATTGTATAATATTAAGTAAACATTTTTTTATCTATAAGATTATTCAAACGATTAGGGAAAATACGGGAATTTTACTTGAAGCAAGTAAAGAAATAGGTTTGGAAGTAAATCCCGAAAAGATAAAGCAGATGATTATGTCTCGTGACGGGAATATTGTACGAAATGAAAATATAACAATTGGAAATTTATCCTTTGAAGAGGAGGAAAAATTCAAATACCTGGGAGCAACAATAACAAATATAAATGATACTCGGGAAGAAATTAAACACAGAGTAAATATGGGAAATGCCTGTTATTATTCAGTTGAGAAGCTTTTATCATTCAGTCTGTTGTCAAAAAATCTGAAAGTTAGAATTTATAAAACAGTTATATTACCGGTTGTTCTTTATGGTTGTGAAACTTGGACTCTCACTTTGAGAGAGGAACATAGGTTAAAGGTGTTTGAGAATAAGGTGCTTAGAAAAATATTTGGGGTTAAGAGGGATGAAGTTACAGGAGAATGGAGAAAGTTACATAACACAGAACTGCACGCATTGTAGCCTATTCTTTACCTGACATAATTAGGAACATTAAATCCAGACGTTTGAGATGGGCAGGGCATGTAGCACGTATGGGCGAATCCAGAAATGCATATAGAGTGTTAGTTGGGAGGCCTGAGGGGAAAAAGACCTTTAGGGAGGCTGAGACGTAGGTGGGAAGATGATATTAAAATGGATTTGAGGGAGGTGGGATATGATGATAGGTACTAGATTAATCTTGCTCAGGATAGGGACCAATGGCGGGCTTATGTGAGGGCGGCAATGAACCTCCGGGTTCCTTAAAAGCCAGTAAGTAAGTAAGGTTATTCAAAAGTAAGTTACATTTAGACGTAGCCATAACCTTTCTAAAAATTCAGATATACAGAAAACAAGAACGCACTTATAGGCCAACTCCTCAATATATGGGGTTTAAATGTTGAATATGTCCGCCATTTTGTTCTTCAACAAGTTAACAATCTTTCTTGTATGTTGTGAATAGCACTTACTAATGGTTCTGGTGGAATATGTTCAATTTGTTGCGAAATTGCATATTTTACTTCGTCGTAGGGTTACTTAAAAAAATTCGGTCTTTTAAGTAACGCCACAGCTAAAAATCTGCTGCAATGAATTCAATATTATCTTAAACTCTCCAGGAATATCCTCAATATTTGCGCTGTCTTCAAGGCGTTGAATAATATTTACTTGGTCAGAAATACTTAAACGTGAACGTGTTTGCGTCATGTTCCTTACCGGTATGCGGGGGCTTGGATTTTCGTCACAACAAGAGATCCCGTTGTAGACTTGTTCAAAATGAAAGTGGCCGGTCTCTTGAGCAGCGAAAATATTCCAAGTCCCTTCGGATGAGCGCGCAATTCACTACCGTAAACCAGGAGCGGCCCGTCCTTATGTGCTACAATGCTACAGCACAATGATAATTTTTGCTCAAATAATGTATTTGCAATACCATAGTATCTGATCTGCCATTTGACAATTTCCCGTGGTTATGTGCATGACGCCTTATAGAGTGTTCAGTCTTCGCTCTTCGAGTGCCTCAGGGGGTACGTTGTGCTGCTCAAAATTCCACATGAGAATGTAGATTGTAGACAATTAATGCGCATGTGCGAAGCTGAAATCACTGCCCTGATTGGCTATTTTTACGCGGGGAAGTGCTGTAGTCAGCTTCAGCAGAACACAGCTTGGAGATTGCAAAAGTAAAGCGTAACGAAAGAATGCTTGTTTGTGGAAGAACTCGGAACTATGTACAGGGTGCGTCAGAAAGAACGGATGGATTTCACATGGCAAGAAAATTGTAAAGATTCATCAAATCAAAAATTTATTGTTATCAATATATTCACCAATACATGCAGTTTATTTATGGAAAACAACATTATCCATATGATGTCCTTGGCTTTCAATACAGGCATCGAGGCGTTTTCTGATGTTCGCCATCACTTTCACAGTCATAGCTGGTGCAATTGCCACGATTTCTTCACGAATCGCTGTCTTCAGTTCGTCTAGTGTATGTGATCGATGTTTACAAACTTACGCCTTCAAATGGTCCCAAAGAAAGAAGTCGCAGGGCGCGAGATCTTACCGTAGCCTCAGACAATCTCAGTGCAATAGAATTTCGTCCAGGTGATTTCTTCTTTAATGTTGAACCTGTGATACGAAATGAAGCCACCCACCGCAAAATTGTATTCCGAGTTGGAATCCTAGCGTGACATCCGATGTCGAAATGAGTCCTGAGTGGCGATCACAGACTCTTCATTTTTCAAAAATGTCTCTACGATGAAAGCACGTTGTACACCAGACCAACACCATATTCTCAACTGAAACTGCATTCTATGGCTGACCCAACAGTCGTGGTCCCCCTCACTATATCTCTCTCCTCGTTGCGTATCGATAATTTGAAATCCATCCGTTCTTTCTGACGCACCCTTTACAATGTATTTGGTAATTCAAATGTCCGACTGCTGCTGCCGTCTACCTGTTTTTTGACGTTCCTCCTGAATCAGTCAGCAAGAGACGGAAAATGGAATCCCAGAAAATTGATGCCAAGGAAGTATATGACCTTATAATTCAGGAAACTACTTATCGTTTCCAGTATTTAAGCTACCTAGACGCAACAAAATTGTTAAATAGCAAATTTTTTTTAAATTTTTCGCATAATTTTCCTGAACGCGAACTTGGAGTTGCTGTCAACAGCTATACTGTACTGAACAAAAGAGTGTTAAAGACACAACTTTGAGTTATATACGGAAGACCCGACTTCCGGAATATAGATGGAGCTCTTCAATTGTTACAATACATAGCCTCCAACAATTCACAGGATCCATTCCGTAAAGTAACGAAGTTGTTAAATATTTTGGTTACAACACCAATGACCACTGCTGAGCCAGAAAGATGTTTTTCTTGCTTAAAACGCATAAAAACGTTTTTAAGGAACATTATGTCCCAGGATCGCCTCACTGCTCTTGCAATACTGTCAATAGAGAATAGTATGATGTCCAAAATGGAGCGGTTTAACACCAGGGTAATTGACAAGTTCTGCAGTAGGAAGGAACGTCATATGGATTTCGTATTTCGTCACTAGGCGAGTCTCAAATTAAGATAAATACATATAAGTGTACGCCTATACAGTAGGCCAATATAGAAATTTTAGCACACTCATTATTTTGACCACCAGCCGCTACTGCCGTAAACCTCCGTGCGCAGCTTTAGTTAACTCCATAATACAAGGCGCTGATTTTGGCTACCTCCACAGCATGCTTCGAATCTCCGTAGAGAATTTTTTGTTTTGTTCTTTCTTTTATTTTTACAACTCCTTTTAGTGTAATGTAATCAAACAATTTTGCTTATATTAATTCATGTTACAGATAATTACAAAATTGATGAAAATTTGTTGTTATAATTCCAGGAAATCTGGATATATTTTGTCGTCAGAATTATGGTTTTTCTTCCTGTTTACAATTGCTACGTTTAAGCCCTGATGATCACGGATTTAGATTAGTGTAATAATTATATTCCCTGTAGCACAACTTGCAAATTAATTATTGTCAATTATTTAACCGCCAACATATTTACTGAATGTTCCTTAGGCAATAGAGTGTAAAGCAGCAGGAATTAATAAAATAATTAACAGGAGCATTTTAATACCTTCACAGCATGCTTGGCGTGGAGCAGTAGTTAAGCTACTTAACTTCTATGCAGACACTTCGAGTTCGAATCCCCGTAGTGAATTTTTTGTTTTGTCCTTTCTTTTATTTTTTACAACTCCTTTTATTTAATACGGCGGCCGGGTAGCTCAGTTGGTAGAGCAGCTGGCTACGGACTGAAAGGTCCGGGGTTCGATCCCAGGTGGTGACAGGATATTTTCTCGTTGCCAAACTTTCAGAACGGCCCCGAGGTTCACTCAGCCTCCTATAAAATTGAGTACCGGGTCTTTCCCGGGGGTAAAAGGCGGTCAGAGCGTGGTGCCGACCACACCACCTCATTCTAGTGCCGAGGTCATGGAAAGCATGGGGCTCTACCTCCATGCCCCCCAAGTGCCTTCATGGCATGTTACGGGGATACCTTTACCTTTACCTTTTATTTAATACAGTCAAATAATTTTGCTTATGTTAATTCATGCTACTTACAGATAATTACAAAATTGGTGACAATTTGTTGTTACAATTCCAGGAAATCAGGATATATTTTGTTATCAGAATTATGGTTTTTCTTCCTGTTTACAATTGCTACGTTTAAGCCCTGATGATCACGGATTTAGATTAGTGTAATAATTATATTCCCTGTAGCACAACTTGCAAATTAATTATTGTCAATTATTTAACCGCCAACATATTTACTGAATGTTCCTTAGGCAATAGAGTGTAAAGCAGCAGGAATTAATAAAATAATTAACAGGAGCATTTTAATACCTTCACAGCATGCTTGGCGTGGAGCAGTAGTTAAGCTACTTAACTTCTATGCAGACAGGTCGAGTTCGAATCTCCTTAGTGAATTGTTTGTTTTGTCTTTTGTTTTATTTTTACAACTCCTTTTATGTAACATAGTCAAATAATTCTGCTTATGTTAATTCATGTTACTTAGAGATAATTACAAAATTGGTAAAAATTTGTGGTTATAATTCCAGGAAATCAGAATATATTTTATGGTTTTTCTTCTTGTTTACAATTACTACGTTTAGGTCCTAATGATCACGGATATAGATTAATATAATAATCATATTGAACCGTCAACATATATACTGAATGTTACTTAGGCAATCGAGTGCAAAGCAGCAGGGATTAATATAATTACTAACACGGCATTTTAATATGAAAGCCGCTAATTGTCGTCTTTAGTGTTACTTCTATCTAGCATCAAAAGTTTCTATTAACACGAAAAAAAATAATAAAGCGAAAAGTATTCTAAGGATAAAAAATAACAAAAACCTGTTATATTTTCACTGATGCATTTAAAAGGCAACAAAAAAAAAAATTTAGTAACTCCACAAAGATTTGAACTTGCAACCTCACGAATTCTCAGCTATCGCTCTACAAACTACGCTAAGAATTTTACTGCAGTCAGAATGGCATTGTAACGAGCAATGGTCGTACTCCACTTGAGAACTTGTTATACAGTATATAGTGTTTGTGTTACAATATTCACTGCTTAAACACCCTAAGCGATCTGTCAGTTTTAAATCTCGTATATGAATTGTTTTCTCGGAAGATTTTAGCGATTAATAGTTTTGTTCCTCATTATGACTACTGGAATAATATACGCAATCTTTTGAACAAAGCCTGGCTGTCCCGAGCACTCACGGAAATACCCGATTCGAACTTAGTCTCTCAGTCCCGGCTACTTCCATTTTGACCAAGTGTACTGGTTTGCTGCTTTCTTTAGACTAAAACTCATACTAAATCGGCGGAGTAGTGTATGAACAATATTCCTCCGGTAGTTTAGAGAAAACTGCTGTACACGAATGAACAGATAGATGCATGTCCGAAACTACTTTCCTGTATCAGAGATGCTGCAAACTTAGGTATTTCGGCGCAAATCTCGAAACCGATTTTTCGCAACATTACTGAAGTCCTCAGCTGTGGAGTAACGGTCAGCGCGTCTGGCCGCGAAATCAGGTGGCCCGGGTTCGATTCCCGGGCGGGGCAAGTTATCTGGGTGATCTTTTCTTCCGGGGTTCTCCCTCAACCCAGTATGAGCAAATGCTGGATAACTTTCGGTGCTGGACCCCGGACTCATTTCACCAGCATTATCACCTTTATTTATTTATTTACTTACTTATTTATTTATTTATTTATCTATCTATTTTTTATTTATTCATTTACTTATTTATTTACTTATTTATTCACTCATTTACTTATTTATTTCTTTACTTATTTACTTATTTATCTACTTATTTATTTACTTATTTATTTATTTACTTATTTATTTACCTATTTATTTATTCATTGATTGATTGATTTACTTATTTATTTATTTATTCATTGATTGATTTATTTACTTATTTATTTATTCATTTTTATATTTACTTATTTATTTATTTACTTATTTATTTATTTACTTATTTAATTATTTACTTATTTATTTATTTACTTATTTATTTACTTTAATTAATTATTTATTTATTTAATTATTTACTTATATATATTTTTTATTTACTTATATATATTTATTTACATATTTATTTACTTATTTATTTATTTATTTACTTATTTATGTATTTATTTGTTTACGGTACTTATTTAATTATTTATTTATTTATTTACTTATTTACTTATTTATTTATTTATTCATTCATTGATTTATTTACTTATTTATTTATTTATTTACTTATTTATTTATTCATTTATATATTTACTTATTTATTTATTTATTTATTTACTTATTTAATTATTTACTTATTTATTTATTTACTTATTTATTTACTTTAATTAATTATTTATTTATTTAATTATTTACTTATATATATTTTTATTTACTTATATATATTTATTTACATATTTATTTACTTATTTATTTATTTACTTATTTATGTATTTATTTATTTACTTATTTAATTATTTATTTACTTATTTATTTATTTACTTATTTACTTATTTATTTATTTATTTACTTACTTATTTATGTATTTATTTATTTATTTACCTTCATCTCATTCAGACGCTAAATAACCTAAGCTGTTGATAAAGCGTCGTAAAATAACCTACTAAAAACATCACTGAGTAAGTGTTAAGCACCATTAGATACTTAAGTTTCACAATGTAATAGCAAACTAATGTTACAACTTCTTTTGTTACAGGCGAGCAGTGAATCAACAACAACAGCAGCAGCAACAACAGCAGCAACAACAGCAGCAGAGTCAGGGACAACAGCAGGTATCGACCCAAGGATCAGGGACAGGGACGTCGGGTGGCAGCGGCACTCAACAGCAGGTGGTGGCGCCCTCACCTGCCGCAACACCCCCTCCCAGCGCACCACCAGCCTGCGCTTCCGGGCCACCGCCTGGCTCTCAGCACACACCTGTCGTCTCCTACACCGGACACCAAGGTCAGCACTTCTTCGGCGTATGAAAAAAGCCTTACGAAATCACAATTCTCCCCATTTAATGCAAGGTTCGGGAGTTCAAAATCGGCGTCACTTTTAAACACTCATCGTATGTAAGTCATTTTGACAAAATTTCCCCTTTTTCTTTACTATAATTTCTCTTTTCTTGCGCCAATTTCCCTCAATTTAATATTGGCTACGGACTGGTGTAATACCTTATACAGGGACATCATTTTATTTTTACTAACATTTTTAATATTAACCTGTCTATACCTTTAGAGAACCGGAAACACCGCTTGCTCCCCCCTCCACGACTGGAGTTCGATGATACTGGCGTAAAATACAAATCACTCTACTAGGTATAGGAAGGAAGAAAAGTAGTTCATCCATTTACGTAAACTAGGAAATATCGCGATTTTGAGTTTGATAATTTTCATTAGGTTTTTCTTTAATCAAAGTACAGTACTGTATTAAGAATAAGTGTTTTTACTCACGAAGTGAGTTATCCATGCGAACGTATTCATTATGCAATGTATATTATACTGTCTACAACACATTAGCGTACAATATAGAGAAAGAAGTTAAATTGAAAAATAATCATAATATGAATATTTAAACACAATGTTGAAAATGATGGCCGTTCATTTCGATACAGGCTTCAGTTCTTTTGTGCATATTATCGCACTATAGACTATTGCATCTAATTCCAATTGCCAGTTTTGTCCTTCGTACTAGTAACTCATGTTGAAATAATTCTGTACCTACTCTACGTACTGTGAATTCAATCTTCACTTCTGCCCGACCCGAAAATATAAAATTACTCAGACATGCTATCTACTGTCCGTCCAAGTGGTTATGCCGCAGGATTGTAGAAAGGGAGGAAATCACGTGACAGTTAATTACGTAACGAGGCTCTTTTATTTAAGTTAAATTAAACAGCTGTATAATATTACGTAAACGTCCAATTCCTAACAGAATTAATGTTTTCAGAAAAGAGCTAAAACAGCCCAGCTTTTACAGAGGAGCGAGCAGAAGCAGGTGGGGGAAATCGGGATGCGACGTAGGCAAACGGACAGTACCTGTGCGAAAATATGATTCAATATTGAAAGCTCTTTCGTCACTGGAAAACGCGAACATATCTCTGGAACGTACTATACTCAGTAACTCAGTACTGCTTACTATCTGCGGTCTTGGTTCTGTGTGGAGTTGGAACTTCATTAGTAGAAGGGGTGGGAGTGAAGTACATTAAAAAACTCGGGTACAATAAAAATTGAAGTAAAAATAAAATGATGTCCCTGTACAAGGATATCTATTTTTACTAACATTTTTAATATTAACCTGGCTATACCTTTGGATTAACGGCTGAGAAACGGAAACACCGTTTGCTACCCCCTTCCACGACTAGAGTTCGATGATACTGGCGTAAAATACAAACAAATCACTTTGCTAGTTATAGGAGGGAAGAAAAGTAGTTCATCCATTTACGTAAACTAGGAAATATCGCGATTTTGAGTTTGATAATTTTCATTAGGTTGTGTTTAATAAAAATACAGTACAATATTAACAATAAGTGTTTTTACTCACGAACTGAGTTATCCATGCGAACGTATTCATTATGCAGTGTATATTATACTGTCTAAAACACATTAGCATACAATATAGAGAAAGAAGTTAAAATGAAAAATAATCATACCTATGGATATTTAAATACAATTTTGAAAATGGTGGCCGTTCATTTCGATACAGGCTTCAGTTCTTTTGTGCATATTATCGCTCTGTAGACTATTGCATCTAATTCCAATTACCAGTTTCGTCTTTCATACTAGTAACTCAAGTTGAAATAATTCTGTACCAACTCTATAAGGGAGTAACTTAAGTACTGTAAATACAGTCTTCACTTCTGCCCGACCCGCACAGATAAAATTAATCAGACATGCTATCTACTGTCCGTCCAAGTGGTTATGTCGCAGGATCGTAGAAAGGAGGGAAATCACGTGGCAATTACTTAACGAGGCCCTTTTATTTAAGTTATTTTAAACAGATATATAATATTACGTAGACGTCCAATTAATTCGTAACAGAAATTAATGTTTTCAGAAAAGAGCTAAGAAAGCCCAGCCACTAGCCTTTACAATGGCGCGACAGAAGCAGGTGGGGGAAATCGGGATGCGACGTAGGCAAACGGATGACAGTACCTGTGCGAAAATATGATTCAATATTGGAAGTTTTAGTCAGTGGAAAACGCGAACATATTTCTGGAACGTACTATACTCACTAACTCAGTACTGTTTACTATATGCGGCCTTGGTTCTGTGTGGAGGACAGTTGGAACTCGTTAGTAGAAGGGGTGGGAGTGAAGTACATTAAAAAACTGAGGTACAATAAAAATTGAAGTAAAAATAAAATGATGTCCCTGTAGTTCACTGGATTCTATTAATGCCGTCTCGTTCTTTAATCGTACACAACGAAACTACATCTTCTACTCTCACCGCTACCCCGTACGTGCGACTTGACTCACTTGTATTCTATATTCCGGTTTTCAGTGGTGTTCATGCCAGAGCAATGTGACGCGCCTGGTAAAACCACGGACAACGCTATCGCTGTTACGCAGCACCGTTTTCAGCACCATTCATGGATGGATTATGTGTTGAGGAATAGCAGGAACAAAGATGGAAAATCGTCGGATTGTCTTGTGTTAATAAAAAAAATAACATAAGGAAATAAAATTAGAAGAGTAGTACGTCAAGATGTTCTTTATCACCTATCCTATTCCATATCTACTTTGAGGTTTAGTAAAGAACTGTTTTCAGGATATGGGAGGAGTGATAGTAGAAGGAAGAAGAATAAAGTCCGTAAGATTTGCTGATTATATGGCATTGTTAGCAGAAGAGGAGATACTAAGGGAAATGCTAATGGAGTTAAATGACAGCTGTGAGCAGTATGGGATGAAGATAAATGCAAATACGACGAAGACCATGGTCATAAGAAGAAAAATAAAGAAGGTAAACTTGCGAATTCTAAATGAGGCAGTAGAGCAAGTGGACCAGCTTCAAATACTTGGGGTGTACTACAAGCAATAACATGAGCTGTTGCCAGGAAGTCAAAAGGAGGATAGCAATGGTTAAGGAAGCTTTAACGGAGAAAGGAGCATCTTCTGTGGAGCTCTGAATAAAGAACTAAAGAAGAGACTAGTGTGGAGTGTGGATCAGAAACATGGATTTAGAACGAAATGAAGAGAAGCGACTAGAAAGCATTTGAAATGTGGATATGGAGAAGAATGGAACGTATGAAGTGGACAGATAGAAGAAATGAAGCTTTGTTAGTAAGAGTGGGTGAAGAAAGAATGATGCTGAAACTGATCAGGAAGAGGAAAAGGAATTGGCTGGGTCACTGGCTGAGAAGAAACTGCCTACTGAAGGATGCACTGGAAGGAATGGTGAACAGGAGAAGAGTTCGGGGCAGAAGAAGATATCAGATGATAGACGACATTAAGAGGAAGGCAGAAAATAGGAAAGATTGGAGAAAGCTGGGTTTGCAGTGACAGACCTGTCCTTGGACAGAACACTATGAAATAAATAAGTAAATAATTAAGTAAGGAGATAAATAATTGAATAAATAAGTAAACAGATAAATTAATTAATTAATTAATTTCAATTGTGGATTCTTTCAAAATTAGTTTATACAATAATATTAATTTTCGTATAGAAATAACTGACTCTCCCTTTGTTATCCTTTCCTTAGTTCTTTTTCCAGAGACCCGCACAATGTGCTCCTTATTTATTTATTTATTTATTTATTTATTTATTTATTTATTTATTTATTTATTTTATCTATTTTATTTATTTATTTATTCTATTTATTTATTTTATTTGTTTGTTTATTTTTATTTATTTATTTGATTATTTATTTATTTGATTATTTATTTTATTGATTATTTATTTATTTATTTGATTATTTATTTATTTATTTGATTATTTATTTGGTTATTTGATTATTTATTTATTTATTTATTTATTTGATTATTTATGTATTTATTTGATTATTTATTTACTTGATTATTTATTTTTTTATTTGATTATTTTTTATTTATTTCATTTATTTATTTATTTTATTTATTTGTTTGTTTGTTTGTTTATTTATTTATTTTTATTTATTAATTTTTATTTATTTATTTGATTATTTATTTACTTGATTATTTATTTATTTGATTATTCATTTATTTATTTGATTATTTGTTTATTTATTTGATTATTTATTTATTTGATTATTTATTTATTTGATTATTTATTTATTTGATTATATATTCATTTGTTTATTTGATTATTTGATTATTTGTTTATTTGATTATTTATTTATTTGATTATTTGTTTATTTCATTATTTTTTTATTTGATTATTTGTTTATTTGATTATTTATTCATTTGATTATTTATTTATTTATTTGATTATTTATTTATTTGATTATTTGTTTATTTATTTGATTATTTATTTATTTATTTATTTGATTATTTATTTATTTGATTATATATTTATTTATTTGATTATATATTTATTTATTTGATTATATATTTATTTATTTGATTATATATTTATTTATTTGATTATATATTTATTTATTTATTTGATTATATATTTATTTATTTGATTATATATTTATTTGTTTATTTGATTATTTATTTATTTATTTGATTATATATTTATTTGTTTATTTATTTATTTATATATTTATTTATTTGATTATATATTTATTTGTTTATTTGATTATATATTTATTTGTTTATTTGATTATTTATTTATTTGATTATTTATTTATTTGATTATTTATTTATTTGATTATTTATTTATTTGATTATTTATTTATTTATTTATTTATTTATTTATTTATTTATTTATTTATTTATTTATTTATTTATTTATTTATTTATTTATTTATTTGATTATTTATTTGATTATTCATTTTTCATTCATTCATAAAATATAATCTATACTGCGGTCCATATTGTTTGATAGGAGACGTAAATTTTGCCGGCAGAGGTAGGGAGGCGCATAATTACTAAACAACGAATTGCAGGGAGGCGCATAATTGCTAAACAACCAATGGTAGAGGTCCGTTCCAGACTTACCTTGACGTTGGACGAAAGTAGAGCGCTTCAGACTGGCGGACTTCAAGAGAAGCGTGCGTGGGATGTTATCTGTGCCATTGGTTGCTAGTAATTATGCGCCTCCCTATCTCTCCTGGCAATGTTTACGTCTTCTGTCATATATTATGGAACGCAATATAGAGGAGACGTTTCTGAAATTATGGCTCGGAAATTACCCTCTCTTCCTTTGGAGCTAACATATGTGTGCTAGAAACCAGAATGCCGAAACAAATAATTGCAAACCAAAAGGAAAAAGAGAGATGTAGGAAAACAACTGAGATGACTCGACCAATGGAGCCGATCATGTGCACAACCTAAACTTCGAGTAGATAAGAAGAACAGTAACAATAAATTGTGTTTATTCATTAAAAAATCTAAATATCTGTTGTAAAAAATACGAAAAAATCTCCACGTAGCTATTTGTATGCCAAGTTATGTGTGTGCATTTTTGTAGTCTCAATTTAACGCACGCCTGCACTTCCACCGAAGCGAATAAATGTGAACACAGTTCCATGAAAGGTTAACACGACTGAAAATCGTTTTTGGAGATTATTTTAATTGAGTCCATGTAACGCAAAGTGTTCTAAACCAAATTATAAAAACTGTAAATGGAATGGTCGTGATAACCCAATTGTAATTTTAAAACGCGGAGGCTGATTTACATTAATTGGAACAAATGAGCGTGAATTACAAATACGAATGGCGCATTTGAAGTATATTTTTGTTAACTTTTGTGCATGCAGTCGCTTTAATATGATAATATAACAATGTTTAATATTGTTGTTTTGTAATGACGCTAAATCTCTTTTTAAAAGCCGATTGGAAAGTTACATCTCTTTCTAATAAAATTATACATAGAGTGATTTAAGAGGAGATTTCAGTGAAAATCGTGACATTTTTCCAAAATATTTTTATAGACTATTTCACTTCTTCAGACTATATATTTTCATACCCCAAATGAATTTAGTTCAATTCTGCTTACAAATAAGTTTATTTTTTTTAATTAACGAAGAAGGGCTGTCAAAATTATTTTTTCATTAAGGTATAGTGAAACCTCTCCTTACGGACACCCCCAAGGTACGGACACTCCTCATATACGGACAGATTTTTATGTCCCAACTGAAATAATATAGAAATAATAATAAATTCAACTCTCGTTTACGGACACTCTTAGACACGGACACGGACAGCTGTTTCACAGTCCTAAAGCTTGCTTTACCTCCTGACTGCGGACAGAACTTGGATTTCAAGACCTAATGTGTTACAAAAATGGAAAATTTAGTTTTGAGAACTTCACAAAAATTCCTTAACATGAAAGAAGACTGTAAGGATCTCGTAGGCTACCACTAGCCCAGTCCTACCCCTTGTTAGCTGGAAGCGGGTGGATAAATAAAGTCATAAAATTTAACCTATCTGATGGGTCCAAGGTTTCCGCAATCGTGAAATTGTATTCCACACATGATAGGGTTAGTAGGATTATTCTCTTCACTTCAATCAATTGTTCTGTTTCGAGAGACATGGCACTTGAACGTAAAGGTTAAGTTGAAAACTGTAAATTACAGTACTGCATAACTGTAGACCTAGAATAAAATTGCATGGCACAGTACTGTTTTTTTTTCCTTTTTCGATCTTATCTACTGTAGTTCAAAGTTGCAAAGAATTTACTATAGTATACTGTATTTAGAATTAAACTACAGTAATACATTTCATTTAAAGCGTGAAAAGGGTACATAATGCATATTATAAATTTACTTTTAGATTGGGGAGCCTCCCTCCCAATAACGGACACCTTCCAGGTGCAGACAGATTATTACGTCCCTTCGATGTCCGTAAATGAGAGGTTTCACTGTATTCTTTTTTGCAGAGTTCAGATTACAAATCTAGTAACTTTTTGTTCTAAAGTTGGCTCCCTGAAGTTACTAAATTAATGTACTGAAGGAGAATTTTAATAGATATGTGTTACATAAATCCATTTTACTTTCAAATCCATTTTTCCGTAAGTTTATTTTTTTTAATTCAAAACCAACTTTTTTATGGATGCAATTTTTACTGCAAGTATTTATGAGGTAGCTGCATGTTTCTATGTAATTATTTTGTAATAAATACTGCTAGTTTATATTATTAATATTTTTTAAGCATAGAAAATATAAGATTTTCAAAAGTTCAAAAAATGTTTTGAAAGCGAATAAATGAGACATTTCATAAAATGAATGCATAGACATTTTTCTCTATGTCTTGTGAATGTAACCAAAACAAGGAAGCTTAAGAATTGAGATCTTCTAATAAAAAGCCCGCGCAAGTCATTAAGAAGAGCTTCGCGGAAACTTCAAGTACCAAAATCAATATTGCAACGAATTGTCCACAAACGTCTGAAACTGTACGCATACAAGTGCAGTTAATGCAACGTCTGGAGCCGGATGATAAACCCAAACGAGTGGAATTCGCCAATACGATGCTAGACCGTCTCGGCGCTGATCCTGATTTTATGTCCAAGATTTTCTTCTCGGACGAAGCCACGTTCCATGTGCCAGGTAAAGTAAACCGCCATAATGTGCGGATCTGGGGATCGCAGAATCCTCACGCTATACAAGAGCACGATCGTGATAATCCCAAGTTAAATGTGTGGTGCGGTTTGTCACAGCAGCAGGTCATTGGACCGTTTTTCTTCGCCGAGAAAACTGTGTGTGGTACCACATATCTTGACATGCTGGAGCAGTTCTTCTTTCCACAAATTGAACACCTGCAGCCTAACATCCTTTTCCAGTAAGATGGCGTGTTCCCTGTCCGTTAGATTGGTAGGGGAAGACCGATCGCTTGGCCCCCGAGATCTCCGGATTTAACACCGCTCGACTTCTTTCTCTGGATCTACGTCAAAGATAAAGTGTACGCCACTCCAGTCAGAGACCTTCGTGATCTTCGGGAGCGCATCATAGAGGCTATTGAGAGCATTCCAGAAGACATGCTCCAACGTGCTTGGCAAGAAATCGTTCATCGCCTCGATATCGTCACAGTGACAGCTGGAGCTCACGTAGAGATATGGTAATGTGCATATCGAAACTTGTTGAGTTTTCCTTTCATATAAACGTTACTGTAGGTTTCTATCTTCAACCGTTTACCAGTCACATACAATTGAAATTAGGTACATTCGAGAGGTCTACCCTGTATAGTTAGTGCACAAGAACAGGAAGAAGAGCTCCCGGAGGAAACCCTGCTTTGCCGGATCACGAGCTTGCCTAACACAAGTTATAAATCGGCTTACGCCGGGGTTCGAACCGGATCCATAGGATTATAAGTCCAGCGCTCTAATCATTAGGTCATTATGGAAGCATTATTATTATAGTGATTTCAGGGCCTAACATAACAGAAAACCGAAAACCTAAGGTTGTTGATGTTCACATTATGCTTATTTAATGACGAGGTCATTTGAAAGTCACTGAATCGTGGTGACGAAAACAGAGTCTAGTCAATTAGACTGACGAAGAGAACCGAAGCTCGGACAGAAATTCAATACAATAGCTGTGTTTTAGAATAATAGATCGCACAGTGCTTTTCCTCTCCTGGATTCCATTTGTTAGAAATGTAGTCCCCTGTTAACACTGATAACCAACAAATAACCAAATAAAGAATAGGTTGCAGCCGCCAAATTACTCTTCAAGGAACGACCACTCACATAAATTGAGGGAAAGAAGACACTGGAAAATTTTCTTTTCTCAATCGTACTATCAGGGACTGGAATGCTTTACCTGCAGACTTACTAAAGGCTTTACCAATAATCAAAAATGTATTTAAAAATAGGCTTAAGGACTTCACTAATAGACGGTAATACATTATGCAGACTATTTTGTGGTTTTACAAGTATAGTGAGTAAGCAGAGAAACATTGTGAATCTCCAGTGATTTGTATTGGGTGTGCAGTGTGTTATAGTGAAAGTGCAGTGAGCTTATAAGTAAATTCTGAGAGTTACAGTGGCAGAAAAGATAGACTTATAGTGAACGGGTGTGAGTTAATATGATCGTCCTAAACTGCTTATAATGGGGTCTAGGCTAGCGATTTGAGGTTAATATAGTAAGTACAATTCTACGGAATAATAAGGATGTAATTGATGTTCTGTTATTTGAAATGTTGTATCAGTGAAGAAGTGTGTTGTGTCAGTGAAATGTGTTGTGACAGCGAAGTGTGTTTGTGTCAGTGAAGTTTTATAGTTTACAGTGGTAGTGCAAAGTATTTGAACAGTGAAATGTTTTTGAAGTGTTAGTGAAATCAGGATAGTGTCAGTAAAATTTGTCTTAGTTCCAGTGCAGTGAGTGAATTCATAGCGAAATGAGTGTAGTGCTGAAAGGTACTTATGCAAGTTTGAACATATATCATACTCGTGGTTTTAAGTTCTAACTTAGGGTTAAGATATAAATTAGATTTACTTTAATTAATTCTGTTATATTAAGTGATACATTTAATTTAGGATGTTCCTTGTTAATTTTATTAGTATTGTAATTATTGAGTGTAATTAGTTACCACTGCCACCGGGTATTTACCCATTTGAAGTGTGAATAAATACATACACATATACATACACATTGTGATCTTCTGATAAGAAATAGTTATAAATTCTTAGTCCCTCTATTACGGAATGTGTTATGTGAGTCATCTTTCCACCAGGTCGTTTAATTACAAGTCCTATCAGAGCCACAGAGATCGTAATAGAGAACCCTTGATGACCTGTATAAGCATCATATCTTAATGTATTGTATGGAAGGCATTACACGACATTGATTCAATCAAGATTACTTGGGAGCTGCCAAAGTCTCCTTTGCAGTATACTTTATACGGTTTCTTTCCGCTATCTACCCACACTGTCGTATTATGTTCAGCTATATGACAAGAGAGAAATTCTTCCTTGTGCCGTATGTTACGGCTCTCATTTTTTAGTGTCGTAGTAATGGAACATCTTTTGTAAAATGAATCTTGGGAGATACCTTAAAATTATGAGGGCTTTTGTCTCTGAAAATTGCCGTCTTACGTGTGCTCGCTATGCGTAAAATACCTCTCGTCTTCGGTTTGTACCCTCGTTCGTCCGCTTTTGAACCTGCAGCAACTCTACTTCAAAGGAATCTATTTTTATCAAGATATCTAGAGTCGCCGAAGTCTAGGTCATGTTCATTGATGCGTGTCTTTTCGTTTTCATCAACATGAAACTCTGAATATTGCAGTATTGATGATACCCAACAATCGGATAATTCAGGCATGTCAGAAATCAGACTCTGAATGTGCAGTTATGTGCGCGGATCGCCGGTCTGTGCAGGTTGCATCAATCAGGCGTTGCTCTTACCAGTTCTTAGCTGGAGGGATGTACAGTAATCTATTCTGCGCTTCTAGGGTTGGATTAAATAGGCATTTGGACATTATAAACACACTTAGCAGAAGGAAAAAAACACGGTTATTATCAGTGTCTATATTTGACAATTGGAATACAAGAAACTTTAGGCTTACTCAGTTATACTTGACAAAGTAGTGGTTTGTAAAGCATAATTTATTAAAATGATTTTATATAATAATAATAATAACAATAAAAATAATAATAATAATTTATTTTAGCTGGCAGAGTTAAGGCCGTAAGGCCTTCTCTTCCACACAACCAGCAAAAAGTGTATATACATATGCATGAACTTACAAAGAATTCAACAATTTGATTTAGATGAGAGTTACATGTATACAAGAGCTATTTACGAATTAAACAACAAAATACTATGAACTATTAATTAAACACTGAAATAAACTGTGTAGCAGAATTAAGCTAAAATGCATAGAATGTTAATATATTTCAAATGATATTAGATAACAGAAAGAGATTATTATGAGACAATTTTGAAAATACAGCACTATCAGGATGATGTCTAAAGAAAGAAGTAACAATGTAGTCAGTGATAGTTTAGATCAGTATGATTGGAGTGAAATGCTAATAAGGTTATCTTTTAAGCTGTTTTTAAAGGTGTTTATTGTCTTGCAGCCCCTAATACTTTGTGACAAGGAATTCCATTGACGCGAGGTGGATACTGTAAAAGATGATGAATAACAAGATGTTCTATGAAGAGGAATACTTAGCGTGCCACAGATAAGTGGTATTTGAAGAAAAAGAATATTGCAGTAATTTCGAAACAACAAACAACGAACACAGTATTTCATTTTACGTAGTAGGTACTAATTATTTTAAATAATAACCCTATTCTTTCATTGTTCGTCAAGCATTAATATTTATTGGGACCATTGGCTCACAAATGTTGTAGAAAATATATTATACTCCCAGTTAATTACATGCAGTAGGACATGGTGAAATTTTTACACTGAAATAATTTCCTTGCTGTAAGTCAATATAAATTAACATTAATATTAATAAATGATATAAATGAAGCTTAGAATTTAAATTCACATATAGTTTATTTAGAAAACGTTGAGAGCAAGTATCAACAAGTTGGAAGCGTTTCTGAAAGAAATTGAAAGTGTAGTTCAGAAAGCTGTGAAGCGACGATATTCTATTTATGTCAGGTTTAAAGATTTATTAATGTAAGTATATTAGCATAATATAGTGACATGAGACGGAAAATTTGCCATTATATATTTTTCCAGAAAATTTTTCCGCCTTGCAAATAGTTGCTTACAACCTCAAGAGCCTTAATGTATTCCTCACAATATTCTCATCACTTACCAGCTTATGAAATGAAAGTCATAAGTCGTCTAATCTTTGATGGCTGTATTAGTACAGACTCTAAAACTTCGCCAATGTCAAGTTCGTTTTGCCGTGAGAGTACTGATTAACTTTACTAATCTGATCTAAACTGTCACAACACTGTTACCTCGACATGGGCTGATCAAAACGTTTCATTTTAAAATAATTATTGTTGGCTGAGGAAAACATTATAACAATTATGTTATACAGTATGATTCATAATTTTCCTTCTTCGTTATCTGTGAACTCACTTTATTTATCATAACTCATTCACAGACAGCCAAATCAGTACCCGTACTGAAACTGAGTTACTGAAAGAAAAGCTGATATGCTGTTGCAGGTCTGTATAGCCCTGTCGCGTTCCTCTCCAAGGCGATTCACTCCCTCCAGGTAGGGGAATAGAAAGTGCACATCGCACAGAGACTACTGCACAATGTGCAGGGTTTTGACATGCCTGGGATAATTCATACGAAAAATAAAGTTTCTAGCATTTCCTTAAAACTGTATTGTCTACATCTTAAAATCCCTTTTCAGAACGAAAAGTTACATTTGTTCGGATCAAGTTTCTGCATATTTTAAGGACGAAACTATAATTATTTCAATCATTTTTTAGCATAATACACTACTGTAATCTCACTAAGTATATTGGAAATTAAATCAATAGTTTTTCCAAAACTTGCTATGAAATGTCTCATATAAAACAATTTTTATCTCGAAAAGGAAGTAAGAACCAGCAAAATTGCATTAAAAATCTTTGTTTGAAATATCTCAAAGAATAACCCCCTGAAATTAATGATATTACTTACGTTTCATTCTTTATATTACATACTAGTTGTAAAAACTGTAAAAAATAAATCGCTGAAATAAAAAAAATGACAACTAAATTGTCAGCCAAAAATGTTCCATAGTTGAAAAATCAGGACATCTCTTCCAAACTATAGGTCTACGTGTCTTCCACAAGAAGCCATACTAGAATGTGATATTTCTTAAAATGCTATCACTGCCTGCTGAATTTGAATTCTCAAACCTTATTATTTAAGGTATATTAATAATTTGACCGTAGAGAATCATTAGCCTATATTGAAACCTCAAACTTTTCCCCTGTTTTCATTAATAATGTTTGTTTGAATAGAGATATCTCAAGAGGAAATCAGATTTTATAAGTAGCAATTTTCTTTAAACTATAATCTTGTAAATAAATTTTCATTTATCATTTTTATTTTATTTTTTTAATGCTATCCCACCATTAAAACATGCATGTTATGACGTTATAAATCGTCCACAATCGGACAAAACGTTACCTAGCAACTAGTATTCCATGACGTCATCACCGCCTTCACAACATAATTTTATAAAACGTACCTGTAAGAAAAAGCTTCAAAACAACGGCAAAATAACATTGTCTTAGAAATGGTTACTTAGCAACTATGCAGTATATTACGTGATATCCAGTACTCATGGCTCTACTACGTCATAACATTAATTTTGTAAATTTATAATATTTTGTTACATATTTTAATGCTAGAATGGCATAAAGCGTTGTATGTAACACGTGTATAATCTTCATTATAAACACTCGTGAAAATAAATTCGTTCCATTATTATTAAGATTATACACTAATTACTTAAATTTATTTTATTTTATTTTATTTTATTTTATTTTATTTTATAAGCTTGCATGAAAGTTTAATTTCCACAATATCTCAAAACTGTTTTAAAACCAGGTTTGGAGCTGCATTATTCTGAGAATAGAACTGTTGGATAGTTCCGAAACTTTGGAGAAATTTCTTTCCTATACATGACTTCAAAATAAAAAAATTCATCACAACCCAAGCATCAAGAAGTCCTTAAATAAGAAAGTATTGATCCACACCTGTGGAGTAACGGTTAGCGCGTCTTCCTGGGAAACCAGGTGGCCCGGGTTCGATTCCCGGTCGGGGCAAGTTACCTGGTTGAGGTTTTTTCCGGGGTTTTCCCTCAACCCATTATGAGCAAATGCTAGGTAACTTTCGGTGCTGGACCCCGGACTCATATCACCGGCATTATCACCTTCATCTCATTCAGACGCTAAATAACCTAAGATGTTGATAAAGCGTCGTAAAATAACCTATTAAAGAAAAATAAATCATTGTCATTGTTGCGCGCAGACTGACCCAAAAGAATAGAACGTTATGTACACTTATATACAGAGTGTCCCCAAAAACCTCCGTGATTATAAACAGATATATTATCGTCTCTGTCGGTAGTCGCATGTAAAGTCTTAGACAAAAAAAAAAAAGACCAACTGCCATACGCTAAGTCCCCTTCGAAAGACTTCGGTTGATTAATGATTTCTTGTCATTTTATATTAATAAGTAATAAATTATTTTCAAACTTAAGCCATGTATGGATAATCCGTTACTATAAGAACATGTATTTTTATGGAAACTGTTGGTAATATTAAATTTGAGGTTTTACTTCACAGGTGCTGGAGTGTCTTTGGAGCGGTCCATTTCGGCACCAGCTTCATCGCACCACAATGTGGTCACAAGATCTCAACAACATGGGGACCATCAAGGGCGACCAAATCTTGGCAGGTCGCTATCCAGGACAGAGGTCGTTAAAGAGTGAGTACTTCGATATGACTCTACAGGGTGAAAAGTAATTAAACTGACGAAATCTGGGAGGTTGTATGGGACACAAAAACAAACGATTTTCTCTGATATATTTTCTTCAGAGGCTTTATTAAATCGGCAGAGGACGTATACCTTCTTTAGTTCATGACTACTCTACAAATTCACATCGTGTGCGTGACTACTTGAAAATTGTCCAGGGAAGTGGATTGGTAGAGGCTGTCCTGTATCATGGCCTCCTCGATCCCCTGATTTGACCCCTCTGGTTTTTATGTAGGGACAGATGCGTAATCTTGTTTACGCAACCCCAGGTGAATCAGAAGATGATCTAGTTGCCCGGATATTTTCTGCAGCAGGGAAAATAAACGATAATCCTGAAGTCTTTTATCGCGTTAGACAATACATGTCCCGCCGATGTAACCTTTGTGTACAGGTCAATGGAGGTATTTTTGAACATCTTTTGCAGTGATTTTCGTGTGTAAATTTTTTAGCATTTTTTGCAGTAGTATTTAGTAGTATTTATTTATTTAACCTGGTAGAGATAAGGCCGTCAGGCCTTCTCTGCCCCTTTACCAGGAGACTCCAACTACAATATGAACAATAAAATTACAATTAGTATTAAATGTATAATTACAATTACAAATAACATTATAATTAGTATTAAATTTACAATTACATTTACAATCAAATCAAAGTACGAAAAAATTACCTGAATAATTAAAGCTAGATAAATAATTTATCATAAAGAAAGAAAGAATATTTTATATTTACTGAATTACAAATTAAATCTAGAATAACAAAATTGTATAGTGATGAAATTACTGAATATTGAAATATTTTGTGATAGATTAAAGAAACTATTTACAAGAAATCAATTACTGACCAAGCGCCTAGTAAGTTTTCGTTTGAATTCAATTTTATTTCGACAGTCCCTGATGCTAGCAGGTAGCGAATTCCAGTCTTGGCAGGGTTATTGTGAAAGAAGATGAGTATGAGGAGGTGCGATGGGATGGTATTGTTAGTGTTGTTTCATGACGAGAGCGTGTGTTCAGATTATGGTGGGAAGAAAGGTAAGTGAAGCGAGACGACAGGTACGAAGGAATAGAAGAGTTCAAGATTTCGAAGAGAAAGAGAAGTGAATGTAAATTTCTTTTCTTATCTAGTGATTTTGGTGTGTAAATGTTTTATAAGAGACTCAAGCAATAAAGCATGGCAATGGTTTGTGTTACATTAAGATCTGGTGTCCTCGCGAAATAGTGCCTCTCAACACAATATGACATTAGAGAAAACTGTTTCTTTTGGTGTCCCATACAACCTCCAGGAGTTTGTCGGTTTAATTACTTTTCACTCTGTATATTACAGTATATTCTCTATTATCCGTGCGCCGTAAGAGAGTAGGTTGAATTCTCGTATTAGTTTGCGTTAGTTGGTCTAATTACACTGGACTGACCTTTTTTGTGAAAAATAAGTATAGAGGGTCGTACTGAAAGTCATGAGCAACACATTGTTATAATTTAAATTTCAACACTGTAACAAAAACGATTATATGATCATAATCTATAGACTTTACACTATGTGACATGTTGTGACGTCATTAACTTCTATCATGTGACCACAGGCAATGTTTGCAAAATGGTCGACAACGATGATTCGCTTCGACAGCTTGCTGTCATTAAATTTCTTGTTAAAGAGAAAAAATCTGCTGGTGAAATTCACCTCAGACTTCAGCGTGCATACGGAGATGTGTGCATGGGCGCCAGCATGTTGGGAGATGGGTGAAACATTTCGAAGATGGGAACACGAGCATCCAAGATGAGCCTCGTAGCGGTCGCCCTCGAACTGCCTCCACGGAACGCAACAGGGAAAGAGTTGATGAGTTCTGGGATGCCTTTTGGTTGAATTTCTTGAATCTAGACAGACAATAAATGCTGTCCGCTCTATTCAGACAGTTTTGAAGCTCCGTCGTGCATTGCGCGAGAAACAGCTGGAAAGAAGATCATCTGCAACACGATAAATCGTGGCCTCACACTGATCGTGTCACCGTGGAGAAAATCAGAACATTTGGGTGGGAAACTCTTCCGCAATCTCCCTACAGTCCCGACTTGGCACCCTCCCATCTCTTCGGTTCTGTAAAGGAGCAGCTGCGAGGCCAACGCTTCGAGACGCTGGAGGACATCCGGAAAGCAGTGCGTCAGTGTCTTCGGGAAGATGAAACGGACTTCTAAAGCAAGGGAATTTTAAAACTTACAGAACGGCGGGAAAAATGTGTGCAAAAAAATGGAGATTATGTTGAAAAGTGACAGAAAAGTCTGTAGATTAAGGGGACACTGAACTTAAAAATTGGAGCAAAAGTGTCATAGAAATGAAAAATTAAATTTCTACACTAATTTACGTGACAGAACTAAATCAATATGCAGAATTCTTCCCCTATTCATTGAGAAGTCACAGTCAAATGCACAAAGTCAAAAAATAAAAAATGATAATTAAAAGTGATATTTCAATTAATGATTGATTAAAAATTGAAATATTTTTTATTTTGAAAAGTATTGGATCTAATGAGCTGAGATTTTGCATGTTACTTTCCATGTGTATATTAAACCTTTTCTCCAAATTTGAAAAAGATTGGTCGAATAGGAAAAAAGTTCCAAAATATAGTTGAGTGTCCCCTTAAGACAGTAGTGTCAGAGTTGTAAGCTCCGAAACCGGTTGTGGTGCTAGAGACGTCCAGTCGGAGCGTGAACTTGCTTATGTCTGTGGAAGCACCGGAGCACGCAACGAGTTATACTGGAGCGCTCCGCTCCGTTTAGGCTGTGTCTGACAACGCTGCCTTAAGATGATGTACCGTCGCGAGGGGTGACTTTGTGCCATGAGGGTGACTTTGTGCCATTCGCGAAAAATGTATGGAAGTATTCTTTAAGACCGTGACAAGGTTTTAAAGTCTACTTCCTTACGTTTAATAGTCTTTAAAACCTTGTGACGGTTTTAAAGACTACTTCCTCACGTTTTTTTTATGAAATGGGCGAATGGCACAAAGTCACCCCGCTCGACGGTACCTGGTTTGTCTAAAAAATAAAAATTAAGATTTATAACAATGGGTTGCTCATGACCAAAGCTCGGAACTTGGGGACTTGTGTATCGTGCGCGTGGGTAGGCCTAAGTTACAGGTATAACGTACACAAAGCTCACGCTGCAAGTGCTCAGGGACAGTCGTATGTACGAAGAAAGTGGTCACGTCGAACGACAAGACGGATGACGAAACTGTGTCATGTCGAAGCCAATGACATTCAGAGAATTACAGATAAACGGTCTGTTTGAGAAATTAGAAAATACGTGTTATTCAAATGAGTATTATAGGCTATAAGCTTGAAAATATATTTCTTAAATTTTAGATACAGAATTTCGTGGAGAAATTCGAAGGAGTTACATTATATTCTTCGAATGGAGAATTTATATTTTGTAAATTGTGCCACACACAAACTAGAGGCTGCAAACGGGCATTCATTGAAAGACATAGCAGTACCTTAAATTGGTGGAAGATTTGTCCTTAGTCATGGATCATGTCATAGAGGGCCTGGTTTAGTAGTGACACACAAATTGAAAACTATTTTCTAGAAAAAAAATTGGATATACTTAGCTACTTGTCTCAGATACGACATCAGCTAGCAACTGCTGAAAATCTAACAGAAAATAGTAACAGTGAAAACATTCAGCATTTTAAGTTTGTTCTCGTCACTTCATGTGACGCGGAAATAAGTTTTTTTTTTTTTCGTTTCAAATCACGTTTAACTAACAGGCGAAGAAGTTATGAGCTTGAAAATCTTCGAATGTAAGTAGTCATACACTGCAATGAAAATGTACAGAGCAGAACAGTAAATTTGACATATTGCTCATGTTTATTTTTATTATATATGATATCTGCTATAAAATTAGGTGTTTCAACCTATCATAATGCTACCAATATGTTGTTCAGCCAGAAACCACTTTCTAGCAGACCTGGCAGTAGAGCCCGGACGAGAAGTTATGGCACCGGCGCGAGGGACGCATTTTAGTTCGTTTGCTTGGACTCGCCCTCACACTCAACTGGAGGGGTGTTGGGTTAGTTGGTTACTAGCATTCCGAGTGTTCAGATCGTTCTGCTACTACCGCTATTACTAATACTGAAAACATTGTCCTTCTGAGCGCCCTCATTATGGCATTGTCTAAGGTGTGAAATCATAGAGTAGTTCATAGTCAAGGACATGAAATAGCATACAGTGTATGGAAATTCATGTCAGAAGAGGTTGTAAACGGAATACCAATTCCATTGAAAAGCGTGTGTGCAAGAGTACTGGCTGCCACTGGTATTTCAAAGCGAACCTTGGCAAGAATCAGGAAAGAAGGGAAAAATATTGAGGCAGGAACAGCAGATTCTTTCTCCAGTCCGGAAAAATCATAGCCGAAGAAGAAGATTGTTGCAGCTATAGACAGTTTTGATGAGGAAGTCATAAGAAGACTCATCTATAATTTCTCCGCTACCCATAAGCAGAGGCCGACTCTGCAATCGCTTCTTCCAAAAATGGATATTAGTGCATGATTATGTGAATAAAGTAGAGAACAATTACATTGAAAGTGAGCACGCGATGGACAGTATTTTGGAGAACATTTCCATAAACTTAGGGACATCTGATTCCAGCACAGATCAGTCGTCTGATTCGGACGGAGAATAAAAATATATAAAGATGGAATAGCGGGCGTAATTTCATTAGGTGCCTTCGGACTCTTGAGTAGGAAAGTGGTGACACTAAGATAAGACGAATGTTTTTGGAAAGAGATGAAACGCATATGCCTGCCGCTCTGAGCTTGAGAACCGTAACCCAAACAACCCCCACTCCTCTACCCTGCTGGCCGGGTATTTAAAACTTAGCGCAGGTTGGTGCCATAATAGCCAAATTGGCTAGTCTCTTATACATGAGACAACTCATCTCGCCTAAGGTATTCCGTGGTTTTCCTCAGGCGTAAGACAAATGTCGGGATGAGCCCTATAAGAAATGGGTCACGGACCTATATGCCCTTCCCCATACATATTCCACCCTTATTATAAACGATGTATGCCCTAGTTCAGATAATATAAATAGTCTATTAAATATACGAGGTCACTTAATAAGTCGCAAATTGAAAGGACAGGGACCTCTCAAATTGCAGATTAGATTTCACGGCGCTTCTTCCGACGGCCTTCACATGCCTTGTCATCGAACAACAGATGACAGCGTCTTGCCATTCTAACGACAAACACCAGCCAACTTCTCCTCGCCCCGTTCCGTGATCAATTGATCAATGTCAGCCCCCTCGCGTATGTGGTACCTAAGAGGTTACGTCCAATTTCGGCTTCCCCTTCAAAATTCTCTAGAGCTCCTTCAGGGGAGCAGCGTAACCCGGAGTGAGACTAGTGGCCAACAGGCTTGGAGCTCACATATTTAGTTTTGTACAGCCCCCAACCCACTTGCAAGGACGCGTTTTGCGTACCTTTTAAATTTTCCTCCCAATTCTCCTTCGATTTTTCGATTTTTTCGATTTTTTCGATTTTTTCGATTGGTGCCATAACATCTCGTCTCAGCTCTACCGCCGTGCTGGAAGCGGGAGTTTGTTGACATTGAAGTCCGGTCGCTTAGCCATGTGCAAAGACACAAGTCCCCAAGTTCCGAGCTTTGCTCATGACTTTCAGTATGAACCTCGTAACAGATTTAATATTAAAATTGTAATTCAGTATTTCAATTAAATTATTTGTACTTGTTAAATCGTGTATTTATTTCTCTGTTGTTATTTACGGAGTGGTATTTAATATTCCCAGATACATCAAGCGGGAGACTGCAGTGTTCTTCGGTGTTGAGGAGTCGAAGGAGGAAGAGCAGCAAGCAAGATGGCTGGACCGCAGGAAGAGGCTGGCGACGAGGAAGTACGGCTCCTTGCGGGAGGAGTACATGACCCCCGCCCCCAGGCCTCCGTCAACATCTCGGTCAATGCGAGTGTCCGCTCCTACCACGCCCGCCACTCCGGGTATAGCCGTTACCCGGGAGCTACCCCTTACAAGTGCCTATGCAACGCAGGTGAGTCCGCGCGCCTCTTTCTTTCTTCCGGTACTGACTAGCCCAACGGTGAAATATTGCGTGGGGATTTACTGTGACTGATACCAGAATTTGTGGAGGTGGCACTGCTAAGTCACGGGTAAATAAAAGTCTGCTGTTCTGCTACTAGAATGAAGACATTCCACTCCACAGTGATGCGGTACAAGATTTCATTAAACTGATCACTTTTCTTTAGGCACCCCATATATAAAAATTGGAGATTTATCCTTGGAAGAGGTATTTTGCAATTCATTTTGTATTCAGATAAATCTAATATTTTCACTTGGAAGAGGTGCAAAATTTAAAAATCTTGGAGCAACAGTAACAAATGAGGGGCTTAGAACAAAAAGCAGGTAAGTGACAAAAACCTAGTTTTGAGGAAATTACAGTTAAAGTTCTACATGCAATGAAATATTATACGCATGATGCCCATATAGCAGCACTGCACATTGTGATCACTTACCTGATTTTATCCCAAAGAAACATCCTTTTGGGCTATCACAACACACACTTACCTGATTTTTTTTAATAATGTCACTTACCTGCTTTTTGTTCTAAGCCCCTCAAATATAAATGATACTCGGGAGGAAATTAAACGCAGAATAGATATGGAAAATTCCTGTTATTATTCGGTTGAGAAGATTTTGTCATCTAGTCCAGCGTTTCTCAAACTATGGTCCGCGGCCTGCCCTTGTAGTCCTTCAAAAAAGACAGACGAAAAAATAAAATTCAAACGAATTGCGTATCACACTATAGCTGAAAATCTCAGAGTTTGGAAATGACATATGGCAATCGCCTTTCACTTTTTCTCCCAGTACTGACATTTCATGAAATTTATTTACCCTACCCGTCTATTGACTTCCCACTCTACTCCCAGCAACAAAAGAGGGATTTAAAGCACTATGAACGTGGTGTTTCTCGCTATCTTTTTCGAGCACATCTGGCGCCGTGCCTGTTACCCAGCTAGGGACCACCCGAATTCATAACAGGACCAAAGTACCGAACCTTTTCATGTATTCATGACTTTCTTAATAATTTGGCTGCACCCAGTCTGCACATTGAAATGGTCACGTACTGTACGTCGTACACCAATAATAGAACATGCAAAATTGAATCTTTATTTGTTGAAAGTCGGGCATTCTGCATTAATTTTTTTTATTTCTGTTTTTACAGATAACGATATAGAAATGTTCTTCTATTAACATTAACTTAATTATTTAATACTAATATAAAATTAATTTAATTAATTGTTTATACTTTAAAATGTAAGTATACTGGTATTAAAATATGCTACATAAATGATAAATTTCCTTTCTAAGGGAACAAGAGTAAGGTGGTCCGCGGAACTATTCTGACTGAAAAAAGTGGTCCCCACTTCAGAAAAGTTTGAGAAACACTGATCTAGTCTGATGTCAAAAAATCTTAAAGTTAGAATTTATAAAACAGTTATATTGCCGGTTTTTCTGTGTGGTTGTGAAACTTGGACTCTCATTTTGAGAGAGGAACAGAGATTAAGGGTGTTTGAGAATAAGGTTCTTATGAAAATATTTGGGGCTAACAGGAATGAAGTTACAGGAGAATGAAGAAAGTTACACAACGCAGAAGTGCACGATTGCATTCTTCACATGACATAATTAGGAACATTAAATCCATTGGCGAATCCAGAAATGCATATAGAGTGTTAGTTGGGGGCCGGAGGAAAAAAGACCTTTGGGGAGGCCGAGACGTACATGGGAGGATAATATTAAAATGGATTTTAGGGAGGTGGGATATAATGATAGAGACTGGATTAATCTTGCACAAGATAGGGACCGATGGCGGGCTTATGTGAGGGCGGCAATGAACCTCCGGGTTCTCTAAAAGCCATTTGTAAATAAGTAAGTGTTCTTCTTCCTCTCTTTCCTCGTCTCTATCATCATCATATTTAATAATTGTGTCCTTTCCGTTGCGTCATTTAGATGTTATGCGGAAATACTGAAACATTTTAAGAGTCCACTGCAAGAATGATGGGCGGCCGGGTAGCTCAGTTGGTAGAGCAGCTAGCTACGGACTGGAAGGTCCGGGGTTCGATCCCAGGTGGTGACAGGATTTTTTCTCGTTGCCAAACTTTCAGAACGGCCCCGAGGTTCACTCAGCCTCCTATAAAATTGAGTACCGGGTCTTTCCCGGGGGTAAAAGGCGGCCAGAGCGTGGTGCCGACCACACCACCTCATTCTATTGCCGAGGTCATGGAAAGCATGGGGCTCTACCTCCATGTCCCCCAAGTGCCTTCATGGCATGTTACCTTTTACCTTTTACCTTACTGCAAGAATGATGGATGTCACTTTCTTGTCGAAAATGAACTAAGACATATAGAATGTACATAGAGAGTTATATGGCATTAACACTGATAGTCATTGCCCAGTAATGATCGGAAAATCACAGTTAAGCTTTGAGCGCTAAGCATTTCAAACTTTCAATTGCTTCTCCTGCAAAATGTGTTCCAAATGACATCCATCATTCTTGCAGTGGACTCTTCATTTGGAATGTGCTGTGTTCTTTGAGCATAGAATTGACACGGATTAGATAACTTAGGTAAATCCCCATTTCAGTAGCTGGATACGTCGGGTTGACGACTATAAGCTCTACAACTGAACCACAACGGAATACAGGGGTAGAGACGCAATCCGTTATAATTTGTATTTCTCTACAACTCCGGTTTCCTTCACTTCTTTTCTCTCTTCCATCGCTTGACTGACATGACGCCCCCGCCGCAAGCACTCCATTCGCCCCTCTGGAACTCTCATTCAATGTCATATCTCCCAGGAAGTGCCTCGTCCACGCTAATTCCTTCTTTCCTCTTGGCACTTACTTCTTGGGAAGTCGAGGGCTGCAATTTAGCAAGACAGGCCACCCTCTTACGCTGACAGCCATCTGATTACCTACAGGGAGGTTCGTGACTCTGTTAGTCAAGGGATTTCACCCTAGATTTCACCGCCTTTCAGCTTATGTTTACCTCTTCAGTAACTGTGGGAAATACTGAGAAAATTTTAATATTAAACGTCTTTGTCAAATAGTTTGAATACACTACACTGCCAAGATTTTTAATAAATCACAGTATTATTAAGGAGAGACCCATAACTGAAACTTGATTAATATATTTCAGTTTTATTATTCTATTTATCCTGGTTTTAATGAACAGTTTGACTTGTAGACACTTTGTTTTTCAGCATTAACTTCCTATGGTTTAATGATGAAAGAGTGATGGAACGGAGAAAAATTCTCTCCGGCGCCGGGATTTGAACCCGGGTTTTCAGCTCTACGTGCTGATGCTTTATCCACTAAGCCACGCCGGATACAATCCCGACGCCGTTCAGAATCGTCTCAGATTAAGCTCCATCTCTTGGGCTCCCTCTAGTGGCCGCCCTCTGCACTACGTCATAGATGTCTATGAACGCAGGACCGAAGTCCATACATGTGTTGAGGTGCACTTCAGATGAGTGACTGATTGGCCGGGATCCGACGGTATGGGCGCCGTCTTAAATCACAAAGTGATTTATTACGCATATCATATATATATATTTTGATGTACCGAAGTACATATGATATTTCCATCACTCTTTCATCATGTGATAACGCAGAATATCTGCATGGAAATATCATATGTACTTCGGTACATCAAATTATATATATGATATGCGTAATAAATCACTTTGTGATTTAAGACGGCGCCCATACCGTCGGATCCCGGCCAATCAGTCACTCATCTGAAGTGCACCTCAACACATGTATGGACTTCGGTCCTGCGTTCATAGACATCTATGACATAGTGCAGAGGGCGGCCACTAGAGGGAGCCCAAGAGATGGAGCTTAATCTGAGACGATTCTAAACGGCGTCGGGATTGTATCCGGCATGGCTTAGTGGATAAAGCATCAGCACGTAGAGCTGAAAACCCGGGTTCAAATCCCGGCGCCGGAGAGAATTTTTCTCCGTTCCATCACTCTTTCATCATGTGATAACGTAGAATATCTGCATGGAAATATCATATGTACTTCGGTACATCAAAATATATATATTCCTATGGTTTATTTATTTATTTATTTGTTTATTTATTTATTTATTTATTTATTTAGTTTTGTTTTGTTTTGTTTTGTTTAATTTAATTATTTACTTATTTATTTATTTATTCTGGTGTAGTTAAGGCCATCAGGCCTTCTCTTCCACACCACCAGAAATACAAATACAATAATACAGTAGAATACAAATAAAATAAAATATACACAGGTTGCAGTCACACAAACTTTAAATGAGTGATTAAGTATCATAATTAATTGTATCCTAACTAATTAACTAACATAAACAAGAAACTTGCAATTTTAATCTAGATTAAAAAAGAAAAAAACACACAAATCAACACTTCTAGCAATACCTAAAAAGCATTAAATAAGACAAAATTTTCCAATTTAATTTTGAATTGTGATAAAGTCCGGCAGTCTCTGACGTCATTAGGTAACGAATTCCAGATGCGAGGTATTTCTACAGTATAAGAGGATGAGTATAAAGACATTCTATGATGAGGGATAGAAAGAAGTGCTTGATGTCGGTTTCGAAGAGTTGTATGAAATTGAAAGCGCGATAACAGATAATTCGGAGTAGAAGTATGCATGATTCTAAACAGAAGAGACAGTGAATGTATATGGTTGAATGTAAGAAGAGTCTAAGAGAACGTTAGAATGTAGACCTTCGGCTCCCCCCTCCTACCAATAATGCATAACACAATATCAATATGGCGGTTGCTGTCGTCTGCGATACAACGAACTTTTGTTGATTTTCAAGTTCGTTATTTATTTTTCTGGTTATTATAAGCTTATATAAGTTGTGTTAACTCTCGCTAAGAGGTTTTATATTTTATTTTACGCTCGACCATGCCGAAATGTACTAATTATACACCTGGTAGCAGTTCTTTAATGCATGTCATTAAAGTACACCTATTCATTAAAGTACAGATCATCAGCCAATGATAACTCAGCTTACATGTGTTCAGCCAATGACAAGTTAGCTTTGTATTGTTATAAAACCGCAAGTATCGATTATTCTCGGATATGCAATCGAAAGAGAATTAGCGAAAAGTCACGGAGGCTGGAAATCCAATACTGTCGCAGAAGGTTATGTTCTGTTACTATAATAATTAGCGTTAATTGTAAATAATATTCAAATAAATTCAATTTGTCATCTCGTTTTTCAATGTCGAATTCAATAATCAAGGTTATAATATTATCAAGTTTAACGGGATTATACATCAAGGTCAATGACATTATTTTTCCTCGGAAAAAATCAATACTTTCGCGTCTGCGCACATCTCACAATTCACGACCTAGAACAAGGTCACTTCCGATCTTGTCAGATACAAATTAAATGTATACATCTGAATACCGGTAATTTCAAGTTAGAAATATGGTCGAGCATAAAAAGTCGTATGAAACTCGCCTATAATGGTAATTAAGAAGTTCGTATGAAAATTATGAAACTCGCTTGCGCTCGTTTCATAAACATCCATACTCGCTTTCTTAATTACTATCATTATAAGCTCGTTGCATAATGTACTATTATCTGTCTTAGCTATTATTTTATTATTGTTAATATTATTATTATTATTATTATTATTATTATTATTATTATTAATTTGTATACACTACCACACTAGGTTTCACAACAAAGTTTCGCATCTGGATTTTATTTGAATGCGCATGCGTGAAATGTAGCTGTGGCAATGAGTTACGACACTAGAAATTTTCGGCTGCTTCCAACTTTTCCTGAAACGAAACTTGTAGTGTCGATACATTTCGAGGTTAAACACGTTCTGATCTAAGAGTTTATTTACAAAATGAAATGGGGAAGTGAAGAAATTATCAAGTTTCTTGATTCATATGCAGTGCAAACGTGTTTGTGGGATTTCAATGACCCAAACTTTAAAAATAAGCAAAAAAGTTTAACTGTTTCGAAGTCATTCTTAAATGATTGTGATAACTTTTGGGATCTTCTACAATTATCTTTTTCAGTAACTTCCTAAAGTCCACAGATGTGGTGTAATGATTAGGAAGTCGGTCTTCTGATGCTTTGTATAAATAGCAACAATCCTGTTGGAGCGTTTGTTGATTTATAATGTATTTTATGCTCGACCATGCCGAAATGTAGTAATTATACACTGGTAGCAGCCCTTTAATGGACCTCATTAAAGTACACCTATTCATTAAAGTTCAGGTGTTCCACAAATCACAAAATACCATTATAGCAATATGAAAGCGCAAGTATCGATTATTCTTTTCTGTTCATTCTATTATATTCATTGAAACGTCACGGAGGCTGGAAATCCAATACTGTCGCAGAAGGTTATGTTGAAGAATCGATCCAACATAAAATTTAAATCTCAAATACAATATTAAACTCAGTCGAAAGAAACAACACACAAATTAACATCAATTCACCGTCATCATCCAGCCTTTCACAAAGCACATTTCCGCAAATTCATTTCACCAATTGCACAATAAATCACCTATATTTGAAATAAAGTCAGTTCTTTTACTATAATAGTTAGCATTAATTGTAAATAATATTCAAATAAATTCAATTTGTCATCTCGTTTTTCATTGTCTTATTCAATTTCAAGGTTATATCAAGATTAATGTTTATTTTACTCTCTAGATTATATCAAGGTCAATGTCGACATGTGTTTCTCGGAAAAAATCAATACTTTCGCGTCTGCGCACATTTCACAATTTACAAGGTATTGCACTAGGTCAGTTCCACTCCTCAGTCAGATAAGAATAACATGAATACTTATGAATAATTTCAAGTTAGAAATATGGTCGAGCATAAAAAGTTGTATGAAACTTGACTATAATGGTAATTAAGACGCTCGTGTGAAAATTATGAAACTCTTGCGCTCGTTTTATAAACATACTCGCGTCTTAATTACTACCATTACAGGCTCGTTGCATAATGTACTATTATTATTTATGTATTTATTTATTATTCCATTCGCGGAATAGTCTTATTAAAAATATCATACGAAGTGCTCATTTTCCTCGCATAAATTCAGAAGTACTTTAATATTGATGACGTTAATAATGCATACTATATGCTTTTCCTCACTTCCTTTTTAATATCAACATTAAAAGCAAAGATAAAATATTTACAATCGAACGTCGTTGTGTTACATATAGTTATCCCTACTGGCGACAAACAAATGAAGTTCTTTTTTTTTCCGAATATTTTATGTTCATTGATTGCCACTTTCAATGCTGCCAATAGATTTTTCGTCGAGTTCCTGTCTGCTCTTCCTTTGGATCGTCTTCCCGTACCTCCTCCTCTTCGGCCAATTCTTTACCTAACATGTTTTCCTGTAGACCTTACTGACCAAAGCTATTATTTGCAGGTTTTTTTTCTAGACTTTTTTATTTTTTATTCCTTTTATCTATGTTATTGTGTTCCAAGCCCCTCTGTTCTTTATTTGTTTTCCCCTTGGTTGACCACCAACCAAGTGCGGTACAGGACCCGAACCTTTGCTTCCACACACACACACACACACACACACACAACGGACCCTGTTGTCTCGTACTATGTAGCCAGCTTATGTTCAGTCTCTGTGACATCATTCTTAGCTTTCATCTCTTTCTACTTCTTCTTCTTTTAATTTTATTGTCGCAAAGTCTTCCACTGCATTGTGACTTGTGGTTTGGTTGTACATTTTTGCAAAGCTTGTTCCCTCCCTCTTATATATTTCACATCGTTGTGTTATTACGAAGAAAAGTGGGGTAAGATACACAGTCTTCCCCGGTTATAGCTGTTACTCTTCAGAAGTGTGTTCCTTAAGCTTCCCCACGTGTCTTTTAATATAACTTTTATAAAACTGAGAATTTTTTGTGTTATCGGTGCCAACCATAAAGAAATGAAACTACTTCTCTTGTATGACTTAATTTAATGCAAATATTTGTGTTCTGGAAATACACTAAATGTTATTTTTTATAACCTGAGTTAAGCTTCATTAGGTGGCGTGCAGGTTATTAATAATAATAATAATAATAATTATTATTATTATTATTATTATTATTATTAGTCTATTATTATTATCGTCATTATTGTTTCATTGTCATTGTTATTATTATCATTATTATTATCATTTATTATTATTATTATTATTATTATTATTATTATTATTATTATTATTATCGCCGTCATTGTTGTTATCATTATTATTATTAATTTAATTTAATTTTATTTTATTTTATTTAAATGAACCACCAACAGAAGCAAGCTTCCAATTACAGGTGGCTAACATTGATACCTATACAAAATACATAATAAGAAAAAACAAAACAAACAACACAAACGAAAGAAAATACATACTGGCAATAGATGCCAGAATATAATATTCCAGTTGATATAATGCCAAATGTCAATATAATAATGCAAAATTATTTCCAAACTAGTATAAAAAAACATTATAATACACTTATTCATAATTTAAATATCAAAGGAAATACAATTCTTTATGCTCGACCATGCCGAAATGTAGTAATTATACACCTGGTAGTAGCCCTTTAATGCACCTCATTAAAGTACACCTATTCATTATAGTTCAGTTGTTCAGCCAATGAGAAATCACCATTGTAGCATTATAAAAGTTCAAGTATCGATTATTCTCGGATATGCAATCGAAAGACAACTAGCGAAAAGTCACGGAGGCTGGAAATCCAATACTGTCGCAGAAGGTTATGTTCTGTTACTATAATAAATAGCGTTAATTGTAAATAATATTCAAATAAATTCAATTTTTCATCTCGTTTTTCAATTCTAAATCAATTTCCAGATTATATCAAGACTAATGGTCATGTTATTTTCTAGATTATATCAAGGTCAATGACATTCGTTCCTCGGAAAAAATCAATACTTTCGCGTCTGCGCACATCTCACAATTTAGAAGGTCAGTTTCCGTCCTCACTTACATAACCATAACGTAAATACTTATGAATGATTTCAAGTTAGAAATATGGTTGAGCGCTCGTTTCATAAACAAACATACTCGCATCTTAATTACTACCATTATAGGCTCGTTGCATAATGTACTATTTTAATATTGTATGAAATTTTTTAACTGTTAAACTGAAATCTAATTGAGAATCACAGTTTAAAGACAGAGAGTTGTAAGTATTACACATAACAAACAATGGAGAGTTCTTGAAGAAAACAGTTCTAGGAATGGGAATAACAAAAGGTTGCCTGTGATGTAATTCTGTTCGTTTTACATCAAACTGAAAGAATTTAAGAAAATCACAGTTATTCAGTATACCGTTAACAGTCTTATAAAGTAAAATTTGGCTATTTATTAATCGTCTAGATTTTAAAGTTTTATAATTAAATTTAAAAAGTAACAGAGTATATGAAATTTGTTTTCCATAAGACGACACGTGATGTTTTTTAAAATATAAATAACGTAAAATTCTTTTCAGTATCCTTTCTATTTGCATCTGATGGGACTGGAACTGAGGTGACCATATTACAGACGCATACTCTAGCTTACTCCTGACTAGAGTTTTATATAGAGTATCAATAGTATTTATATTTTTTAATTCTTTTGTATTTCTGATTATAAATCCTAATTCTCTATATGTATCAATTACCACGTGATTTAAGTGCATTTTAAAACATAAGTTGTGTGTAAAATAAATACCCAAATCCTTAAATGATTCTACTCTAAGTAATTTCACACCATTAATTTCATACGAATTTTCAGCACTTGTCTTATTTTTAGAATACGTTATAAAGCAACATGTATTAGGATTTAACTGAAGAAAATTGTCAATACTCCATCTATATAGTCTGTTCAAATCACGCTTATTGTTATTATTATTATTATTATTATTATTATTATTATTACTTACTTACTTACTTACTTACTTACTTACTTACTTACTTACTTACTTACTTACTTACTTACTTACTTACTTACTTACTGGCTTTTAAGGAACCCGGAGGTTCATTGGCGCCCTCACATAAGCCCGCCATCGGTCCCTATCCTGAGCTAGATTAATCCATTCTCTATCATCATATCCCACCTCCCTCAAATCAATTTTAATATTATCTTCCCATCTACGTCTCGGCCTCTCTAAAGGTCTTTTTCCCTCCGGCCTCCCAACTAACACTCTATATGCATTTCTGGATTCGCCCATACGTGTTACATGCTCTGCCCATGTCAAACGTCTGGATTTAATGTTTCTAATTATGTCAGGTAAAGAATATAATGCGTGCAGTTCTGTGTTGTGCAACTTTCTCCATTGTCCTGTAACTTCATCCCTCTTAGCCCCAAATATTTTTCTGAGCACCTTATTCTCAAACACCCTTAACCTATGTTCCTCTCTCAAAGTGAGAGTCCAAGTTTCACAGCCATACAGAACAACCGGTAATATAACTGTTTTATAAATTCTAACTTTCACATTTTTTGACAGCAGACTGAATGATAAAAGCTTCTCAACCGAATAATAACAGGCATTTCCCATATTTATTCTGTGTTTAATTTCCTCCCGAGTATCATTTATATTTGTTACTGTTGCTCCAAGATATTTGAACTTTTCCACCTCTTCAAAAGATAAATTTCCAGTTTTTATATTTCCATTTCGTACAATATTCTCGTCACGAGACATAATCATATACTTTGTCTTTTCGGGATTTACTTGCAAACCTATCTCTTTACTTGCTTCCAGTAAAATTCCCGTTTTTTCCCAAATCGTTCGTGGATTTTCTCCTAACATATTCACGTCATCCGCATAGACAAGCAGCTGATGTAACACGTTCAATTCCAAACCCTCTCTGTTATCTCGGACTTTCCTAATGGCATAATCTAGAGCAAAGTTAAAAAGTAAAGGTGATAGTGCATCTTCTTGCTTTAGCCCACAGTGAATTGGAAACGTATGTGACAGAGACTGAATTATTATTATTATTATTATTATTATTATTATTATTATTATTATTATTATAACCCTTTTGCTCCCATCCTTTAACAGGACACACCATGTAGGATTCCAAAAGAAGACATAATAAATTAACTAGAAGTCATCATCTTCTTATTCAATATGACCTGTACCTTCCCCAGTAAACGTGTCTTCCCATTTTCTACGGGATATTCCGACGTTCCTCTCCCTGTAGACTTATAGTTTACAATCTTCTTTGGAAGTTTGACTGTATTAGATGAAGAAGGTTTTATTTTTCTGTGTTGTCTCGTTTCAGTCCCGGGACGCCTTCGCAGCCGGGCGGCCCGACGTGCTGCCCGGAGGTCGAGAGTCGTTTGATGCCTCCGGGGGACACCTGGCCGCCACTCCGCCACGCTGGGCTGAACCTCCTGTCCGCCGGAAAGAGTCTGTCGCGAAGATGACCTTCGGCGGCCTGGCCTTGGTTGTGGCGGTGAGTGCCAACATTTCAGTCATGACTGCAGACAAAATATTTTATAATAAATGCATTACAGATCCTTTTCTGTTAATCTCTCTAGTCAGCTCCGGAAAATAACTTATCGTGGCTACCCCCATACCTCCTAATTTGTTTTCTGCGTAGTCCATCAGAGGTCTCCGCAGCCTCACGAAATGTTACACTGGCGTTCAAAGATACCTACCCAAACTAATCGATAGTGATCGATAATTTGTTCGTGTAAGTGTGGTTTCATTAGTTATTACATTTAGAAGGGGCAATCAATAAGTTTCCGGCCTGTCCTGAATGTAGGCAACACACAGGACACTGGAAACAGAAAAGTTATCTAGAACCAGGAAACGCCTGGTACCAATACTAAATGCGTCAGAGAAGAAGACTAGCCGTAAGATATATATGGAGAGATTGCAAGAAAAATCGCAATAGGTCATTGACGTGTTTGCACAAATTCACGTGTAAAAATTCACAAGCAAACATTCTGATGGTGACAGATAAAAAAAAAGTTACATTTTTTCTTCCACCAAGTTAATAATGTCAAAAGAAGTGCTTATACAAATTTTGGCCACTCGACCGCAGTTACGAGGACCGTAAAAAATGCTCGCCAGGGGACGTTAACAGAAAAAAAAAATAATTTCATTGGAAAAATTTATTGGAACAGGCACAACAATATTATTGTTGAGCTATTTTTCAACATATTCCCCACCGGAATTGAAATATTTCTCGTATCATGGGATCGGCAGAGAGGTGCAGACGGCTGCCAAACGCTGATTTCAATCCCAGGCGGCTGACTTCTACGACACAAGGATACAAAAATGGATCCCATGGAATGACGAATGTCTGAATTCCAGTGGGGAATATGTTGAAAAATACCGCAGTAATGCTGTATCTATTTCAATAAATATTTCCATGCAGTTGTGTTTTTTCTCTAAACGGCCCCAGGGAAAATTACTTTCTGAAGAAAAAATTTAACTTTTTTATCTGTCCCCATCAGAATGTTTGCTTGTGATTTCTTAAAGACAATCTGACGCTGTTTGTTAGACTGACTCGACAGGCATGGAAGCAATGATCTTCAGTGACAGGTGCATGTATGTTTAACGGTACAATAAATACAAGTGCAGTTCGGAAATTTATTGATTGCACCTTGTAGAAGCGTAATCTGGGTCATGTATGAGCAAATAAAGTTATTTAACTGATGATTATAATTCGGGTGGCATAGACCCAACTCCCGTAAGGGGAAATTTAATTTTTGTTATCATTTTTGTCGAGTGTTTTGCAGAATAAATTTTTACGTTAAATGTGAACATTATTGAGAGTTTGATCCCAAAATTCGCTCCGTCTGTTTGGCCTTTTGTATGATTTATACATATATGATTATGTTTGGGCCTTCTGTCATTCTATTTTAAACACGTATTCTTCCAAAACAACGCCAATCCTTGTCGTTTAGGTTGTTTTATTGTGCATGTCACTTGAGCTCAGTGAATACAAAAAGTAGCCTAATTCTTTCATAAAAATGGATTTAAAGCTTTTGAGATCGCACTCTTCAATTGAATGCACTATGTTCTTTTTTACCAAGTTATTTAACGACGCAGTGTTAGATGGTATTTGGCAAGGCCCGGGATTCGCCATAGATTACCTGTCATTCGCTTTACGGCTCGTAAAAAACCCAACCAGGTAATCAGCCCAAGCCCGAGCTCAACTCTGGATCAGTAGGCAAATGCACTACCTCTTAAGCCACGCCGGTGGCCTACACCATGTTATAAGGATGATTAAACGCAAATAGCTTCCAATAGCCAGGTAGATGGAAAATAAGAGTAGGAAAATTTCTGAAATCTTGGACAATCGGCATTAATTTGCTCCGTAAAGATTATTAATATTTTTTGGTCCTACAGAATTCTCTGTTGTGGTTATTTTTGTTAATGACGAAGAAACATTAGCTCCGGCACCGGGGATCGAATTCGGTACCCCTAGTTCTGCGTACTGGCTGCTCTACCACTGAGCTACGCCTTTTTATCTTTTCGTTTTTTCTCTTTTTTCTGTTTTTCTGTTTTCCGCTTTCTTAAACTAGTACGTACACAACACCCATGCCCGAGCGGGACTCGAACCCACAACCCTTCGGACCAAACGATAGAGACATGCCGTGCCCCTACCGCTTGAGCCATCCAGGACGGCTTTTCAAACTATCACTTGGTCTAATACACGTGAAGGATTACAATAATAAAAATTAATTAATTCACCAGTGAATGTCTAAAAGGAAAACTTACCAGTGAACTTCAAACTGCAAGTTCATGAGTTTAGCGAACGCTCTATGAACTGAAGAACGTGTGCGTTGACGAGCAGAGATCAGGTATTTGAGAAGCCCCGAAGTAGATAATTTAATGTGCAGGTGAAATCGGAATGGAGATGACGGTAGAATCGAGTATCCATGAATTCGTTCCCTAGGGGCCGTAACGAACTGATATTGGTTCCAGCTTGTGTAAATACTGCAGTTTGCCTGGCTGCTAAAAGCATCCCCAGACCTCTGCTCGCGTGTTCTTCAATTAGCTATAAGCCATCGATATTGGGGAAAGTTTGGCAACTGTCAAAAGGACTTGAAGCTAAATTTTTAATTTAGGTGTATTTCTGTGAGGAAACGTTCGATCGAAACTGGCTCTTATCTTCAATATCAACAACATCGGCTCGCAGAGCTCAAAATTAATGCGGGCTGCGGTCTTCTAACTCGCCGCTGAACTAATATTTCCAATTTTATACGAATTGTACAATCTGATTTCTCACTCTGGAAGATATAGGCCTAAACGGAATAACGGGGTTCTATCACAAGACCAGAAAATACGTATTCTCTAGTTAACGACGTATAAGGAAAGTTGGTATTGGTATTGGGGAGGCATTGTTTGGATGGGGAGGCATTACAAAAACTGCTCTTTTTCCTCTAATTATGTTGCAAAAACGTATAATCAAAATTTGTTTGAAAAGGCGACTGGATTATCCAACAAATTTGATCCATTCCGAATTGAATGTTTTTAGAATTGACTAAATTTATAAATACTCTTTAATGAAATTCTATCATGAAAATAGAATGAAATTTGTAGCTCAGCCACATGCTCATAATACAAGACGAAACGAAATTCTTAAATTAGTTGAACCTAAATGTTTCACATCTGCTGCTTTACTACACAGTACAAATTATGGTCCACGTCTATATAATTCGATAATAAAATTTCATCCAGAATTGACTACTTTAAGCAATGAAATTTTCAGATCCAGAATTAAAAAATTTATATGACAGACTTCCCTGTATTTGTATTATGTACCATGTATTGTAAAACAAGTTTATTTCTATCCCAAGTGTATTTTTCTATTTTATCTTGGTTACTATATCAACATGATCTGCACTAACTATACTACTAATAATAATTTAATATTAATCCATCAATCTCAACATCATCTCTTTTTTCACTCAGTTATTACTAGTATTATTATTTACTAATTTTATTATCTTCTTTATGTGAGCTTTTTTCTTAAGTATTTTGTCTACAAAGTATGTATATCTATGTAACGGAACTGTTCCCCCGAACACGAGCTTTGCTCTTTCGGGGTATTTTAATGTAACGTTTTTATGTATATGTTATTATTAAATAAATATTATTATTATTATTATTATTATTATTATTATTTGGAAAATATTCCAGTTTTGTAGTTAAATTTTAGATCCTGACTTCGGCTGAGGAGCAGTAATTTATAGAGGAAGCGGAGTATTACTTGCACATATACATACATACACTTGCGCATATGCACAAGTAGTAATCAATAAGTTTCCGGACTGCCCTGAATGTAGGCAACACACAGGACATAGGAAACTGAAAAGTTATCTAGAACCAGAGAAACGCCTGATATCTATACTAGATGCGTCACTTAAAAGGCAGAGAAGAAGACTAATCATAGGGCGTATATGGAGAGATTTCAGAAAAAATCGCAATAGGTCCTTGACATGTTTGCACAAAATCACGTGTAGAAGCTCAGTTCTTAAAGACAGTCTGGTGCTGTTCGATAGACTGACTCCACAGGCATGGAAGTAATGATCTTCCGTGACACGTGCATGTATGTTTAACGGTACTAAAAATACAAGTGCAGTTCGGAAATATATTGATTGCAGCTTGTATGTATATACCTAAGAATACATGAATACACAAACATGCGTGCTTACGTACAGTAGTGACAAAAAAAACCGGACCTATCCTTGTAGCTGATTTCAGAGCCTTGTTCACTCCAGAGCACGATAGACTGATAACTAATGCTTTCGTGGTTCGAATCCTGCCTGGGAAGGAAACTTTTTTTTGTTCCTTATTCAAATTTATTTCCAATGCTTTTCGATTGCTGGTAAAATTCATGTTCTGGGAATAATAAGTTAATTAAGTAGTAAAATATGCTGCAATCGAAAAGTATTGGGAATAAATTTGAATAAGGAACAAAAAAAAGTTTCCTTCCAAGGCAGGATTCTAACCACGAAAGTCTTGTATGTATGTATTTATTTACACTGCAAGTGGGCATGCACCCGGTGGCAGTGGTATACACAATAAAGAAATGATAAACAATATTTACAATACACAATACAATTATACAATACACAATAGGCGTACAATTTAGTTACCAGTCTATCGTGCTCTGGAGTGAACAAGGCTCTGAAATCAGCTACAAGGGTCGGCCCGGTTTTTTTGCCACTACTGTACATATACATACATATTTATTTTTAATCGGTTATTTTACGACGCTTTATCAACTGCTATGGTTATCTAGCGTCTGAATGAGATGCAGGTGATAATGCTAGCGAAATGAGTCCAGGGTCCAGTGCCGAAAGTTGCCCAGCTTTTAATTGGTTTAATGTCCAGGTCACTCGTCCCAACCAGGATTTGAACCTGGGCCCTCTCGTTTCACGTTCAGGAATGCTAACCGTTATTCCAAGCGGTGGACACATACAGAGTGTTTCAAAAGTGATGGTAAAAATTTAGAGATGATAAGTAAAAAGAAGAAAAAAAAAGTTCCAGTAGGCATGAGTCCGCAAGTTAAGCGTTTATGAGATAATGTCATTTTGTGCTGCGTGTTAAGTATTAATTTTAATATTATCCTCCCATCTACGTCTCGGCCTCTCCAAAGGTTTTCCCCCCTCAGGTCTCCCAACTAACATTCTATATATATATATATATTTCTGGATTCACTCATACGTGCTAGATACTCTGTCCATCTCAAAAGTCTGGATTTAATGTTCCTAATTATGTCAGGTGAAGAATACAATGTGTGCAGTTCTGCGTTGTTTAACTTTCTCCATTATCCTCTGACTTCATCCGATTCATCCTGTAATGGTTAATTTGCGGATCTATGTTTACTGGAACTATTTTGCTTCCCTTTATTTTTACGTCACATCCCTAAATTTTTTACAATTACTTTTGAAAAACACCCTGTATAGGCCTTCACACACGTAACAGACCAAGACCCCGAAGAAGAGAGAGAAATATGTTTTCACTTGCTTCCAGAATATCGAAGCTAGTCGTTTGAATTTTCAGCTACGTTTGGTCCACGTCTTCCCACCTGAATTAAAAGGTGGTTTGGAAGCTTGTTTTAAGACACTCGTGCTCAACTTCGAGGTCCCCAGGCGATAATTCCCGGGTGCTTTGCTCTTGGATAAATATTGTATAGTGATAACGACTCTGCCGTATTATGTGGGGATTATAATATCAAGCAAGGTTAATACCCGTTACAAGGCGCTAGTATTTCGATGTAGCGCTAATATGTACGCTAAGACACGGCGTTAAGTTCTAGGTGAATGGTAGTCTCTAGTCTGCATTGAAGGGAAAATTGCTCATTAGAAAGATATTAAATACATTCTATTAATAAATATATGGATTATTTCAATATTTTTTCTTTTAATTGCCTACAAATCATCGGCATTTTTACTTAACGACCAATTTCGACATTTTGTGGATAGTGTTTCTGTGATATGACTTGGTTAAGGAACCCCTTACAGCTTACAGCAGTAAAATTCTTGGAAATATGCAACATTTTTTTCCTCCATTACTGTATCTTGTACATTAATGAAAATTGGTATGTATAAAACACTGTCCTTCTACTATATAAAAAAAATATTTTTACAATTAGATAAAAAAATTATATATATATATACACACAGTATATTCTTTTTTTCAAAATTCAAAATGCAGTAATGAAGCGTTTCCCTCATAACTCAAAAACTTGTTAACTTTTTCATGTTGTCTCTCTTTTATTTTATTGCTGAAACTCATGTTTACAATATCTTGCTCTTTCAACTTTTTTTTATTTATTTATTATTGCTAGTAAGTTTGAAATGAATACAAATTAATAAATACGATGAAAGATAAACTAGCCCACTCCTTAATGAGTAAGACTCGTGCTCAGGAGGGGATTCCAATACAGACAAAAATAAATTCAAAATTGAGAGTGAATACAGATTAAATAGTGTTTAATATGTTTAAACACAAACTATAAACCCAATACAATTTTTATTATTTTTTTTTTAATTTGGAGAGGATACGTGGTTGAAATATTATTGGAATAAAATTTGTTTAATAATCTGGGACCTTGACTCATGCCATGATAAAAAGCTGCATTGGTTTTACATTTTGGTTCAGACAAACGCAGAGAATTCATATTTTTAGTTCTATATTTATGTATATACCTTTCAAAGTTATTAAAATTTCTATGAAAATATTTTAATAAAATAAAATAATACATTCGTTTAATGTTAAAAACTTTGAAATGTTTAAACAACAATTCAGTTGGGTAATGTTTCTGCTTTTTTTTAACAAATTTTTAATACCTAAATACTAAATTCCTTTATTAATATTTTTTTTTATTTTATGTAATAGAAAATACTGATAGTTGACCATTTTTTAAAGTGAATATTTTACTACTTAATTAACTTATTATTCCCAGAACTCTTACATAAAACAGCAAAAGAAGTTTTAGGGACAAAGAAAGTAGGAGGGAGGAAAAAAGGCTTAAAAAAATGGGATCCCGAAATTCAGAAATTAGTGAGTGATAAAAAAGAGGCTTATCTGAAATATCTTAATAACAAGAATGATCAGAATAAAATAGAATATAATAGAGCAAGAGCATTAGTAAAAAGATATACTAGGAAACTAAATAGAGAACATTGGGAAAACTACATAGCAGAAATGGAACACAATTTACATGGAAGACAGGACAAAGTATATAAATTTATAAGAAGCCTTAATTCCCAAGAAAAAGATAAAACAAATCTGATAATTATACAAGATATAGAATTAGAAAATTATTATAAGAAATTATGGACTGATAAAGAAAATGAAGAAGAAACTATAGGAAAAAACAAACAGTACATAGAAGTAGATGACTTAGAAATGCAAGAGATGTTAGAAACACTAAAGAAAAGTAGGAATAATAAAGCATGTGGAATAGACAATGTAAATATAGAATTATTAAAATATGCCCCGAGAAATTTTCAAGAAAGGCTATTAAATTTTTATAACAAATGTTGGAAACAAAAGACTACGCCAGAAGAATGGAAAATAGGGAAGATAATATCGATATTTAAAAAAGGAGATAAAACAAACCCAGAAAATTACATGGGAATAAGCTTACTATGTACAACATATAAAGTATACGCAAAAATAATAAGCCAAAGACTATCAAATATAGTCGACATAATAATATCAGAAGAGCAGACAGGTTTTAGGAAAGGGAGAAGCTGCATAGATAACGTTTTTACCTTAAAGCAAATAATTGAGAAAAGAAGGGAATTCAACTTAGAAACTCATATCCTTTTCATAGATTATAAGAAGGCTTTTGACAAAGTGTCTAGACCAAAATTGTGGAATATATTAAATGAAAAGGGAATCCCATTACATTTGATAGAAGTAATTAAAGATATGTACGGAAAAACAAAAATAAAAATAAACCAAAGAGAACCTATAAGAATAACAGGAGGAGTTAAACAAGGTTGTCCATTATCAACCACTCTTTTTAATATATATCTAGACGACATGATAAGATCATGGAAACAAATAACAACAGGAGGAATTAATTTAGGAAATATGATAATAAAAACGTTAGCCTTTGCAGATGATCAGATTTTAATTGCAAAAACAGAGGACGAAATGCAGAGAATGGTATATAAATTAAACGAAATATCAAAAAAATACAACATGGAAATATCATCAGGAAAAACAAAGACAATGGCTTTCAAGGGCTCTTATCCAGTTCGGACAAAGATAATTTTAGAAAATAAAGCAATAGAACAAGTCTCAAAATTCAATTTCCTAGGTTGCGAAATATCATACACAACAGAAACAGATATAAATAACAAGTTAAACAAGTTTAACTATATAACAGGGACACTAAAAAGAACCTTGAAAAATAAAGCCAGAAAAGACTCTCTAATGAAATTATATAAGACGATGGCAGTTCCTACAATTACTTATGGATCCGAAACATGGACAATGACGGCACAACATATAGCTAGAATACAAGCTGCTGAAATGAAATTCCTCAGGCCAATAGCAGGATATCAAAGAACAGACAAAAAACACAATACAGAAATAAGACATCAACTAAAAGTAGAGGAACTAAATACAACAATAGTGAAATATAGAACAAATTGGAAAACCACCTAACAAGGATGACGAACAATAGAATACCAAAAGCAGCATACAATTACTCACCACGAGGAAAAAGGAACTTAGGAAGACCTAAGAAAAGATGGAGGCAGCAACAATTTGGAGCCGGAACAGGCTAATGAAAGGCCTAAACCGTGATGTAGAAGAAGAAGAAGATTCCCAGAACATGAATTTTACCCGCAATCGAAAAGTATTGGGAATAAATTTGAATAAGGAACAAAAAAAAAGTTTCCTTCCCAGGCAGGATTCGAACCACGAAAGCCTTAGTTATCAGTCTACCGTGCTATGGAGTGAACAAGGCTCTGAAATCAGCTACAAGGATAGGTCCGGTTTTTTTTTTTGCCACTACTGTACGTAAGCACGCATGTATGTGTATTCATGTATTCTTAGGTATATACATACAAGCTGCAATCAAGATATTTCCGAACTGCACTCGTATTTTTAGTACCGTTAAACATACATGCGCATATCACTGAAGATCATTGCTTCTATGCTTTGTGTGTCAGTCTATCAAACAGCGTCGGACTGTCTTTAAGAACTGAGCTTCTACACGTCATTTTGTGCAAACACGTCAAGGACCTATTGCAATTTTTTCTGAAATATCTCTATATATGCCTTAAGGCTAGTCTTCTTCTCTACCTTTTAAGTGATGCATTTAGTATAGATACCAGGCGTTTCCCTGGTTCTAGATAACTTTTCCGTTTCCTATGGTCTGTGTGTTGCCTAAATTCAGGGCAGTCCGGAAACTTATTGATTGCCACTTTTATGTTTCCCCTTGGAACTTTTGATAGGAAAGATCTTTTTTTCGGAAGGCGAGAGTACTAAAAATCTGGGGATGAACCTTGCCTGCTCAGCGAGGGACAGTCAGAGAGATCTTTACGCGGCCTCGAGTTATGAAATGAGAACACCTCACACACACACGACCCTGCACCGAGTACATCAGCATTAGCTGCATATGACGTTCTTGTCTCCTTGGAGTCCGTACTTTGTTAACTAGAGTTTAGTGACTTAACTCTGTTCGCTTGGGGGCTCATCGGGCATATTGCTTCAGTAAGCATGCGCTCAAACTACATCAGGGGTACCAAAATTCTCTTCGAGGAGTATTCTGATTCAACATTGCTAGGAATGAAATAAACTTAGAACTGAAGTAAGAACCCAAGCAATCATTTCGAAATGATACATATTTACATAATTGAGGGGTGCGGTTCCAAAACTCTCTAAATCGATTCGAGAAAATTTTTCAGGAAACGGGGGAAAAAAAAAACTTTTACTCCTTTATTATGATGTACCGAAGTACATATGATATTTCCATGCAAATATTCTGCGTCATCATATGATGAAGGATGAGTGGAACGAAGAAAAATTCTTTCCGGCACCGGGATTTGAACCTGGGTTTTCAGCTCTACGTCCTGACGCTCTATCCACTAAGCCACTTCGGATGCCCATTCCGATGCCGGATTGAATCCTCTCAGTTTAAGTTCCACCTCTTAGGTTTCCTCTAGTGGCCAACCCTCATGTACTGTGTCACAGATGTATGATAGTGGTACAATGACCAACACAGATGTGCAGAGGTGCGCTCATTACGAGTGACTAAGTGGCCGGGATCCGACGGGATGACCGCCGTCTTGAATCCGGTGTGGCTTAGTGGATAAAGCGTCAGCACGTAGAGCTCAAAACCCGGGTTCGAGTCCCGGTGCCGGAGAGAATTTTTCTCTGTTCTGTCCATTCTTCATTTTAATACTTCGACTTTTATTGTAATTGTAAATTTAGTATTAATTTTTAATTATAATTTTAATTGCGTTCTTAATATTACAGTTGAAATGCTATAGGAGAGGGGAATAGAAGGCCTGATGGCCTTATCTCTACCAGGTTAAATACTATGTATGTACGTATGAACTATTTATGTATATATGTAGGACTATGTACAGGCAAGTAATGTAAATGTAGTTTTATATTTAAGTGCGCGACACACGTTGATATCATAATGTTGCTTTAATTCTTCGCCCAACCGCATGAGTGCCAATCTGTTGGCCGCACGGCCAAAAAGATACGGAGCTAAATGTGATAAAACAAAATACTTGCTCATCGAAGTGTCTGTAGCAGATACTTTCATAACAGAGATAATTTAATGTTATTGAAGCCGCGGTAAAACATGTTATCCGCGACCTGGGAAGCATTTCATTTAACATCGTCAGAATTGGATAGACTCTGCATGTTATTTTAGCGCATAATGGGGACCGTGATAATAAAAAAATTAATCTCGTAAACATGACGTATATTCTCATGATACGTTAATGCAGTTCGCGAGAATTCGGCACGTTTATTATTACCGTTTATAGTTTATTTTCTTGACAATATTTTTCACGCCAATTTTAGCGCATTTTACGTTTTTTTTTACGAAAGTCTAAATTTGTGCAATAAATACGAAAAAATAGTATGTTTTAATCGTATTCTTTATTTTAAAAGCAAATAATAGCTAAGTTTTCGTGGAAAAACTTGGTACATTGTTAAATCTTTTCACTTGAACTTCTTTAACTGTTTTTAAAATCATAATTTTATTATCTACAGTAATCTCACTAGAGGTTTTGATTTCTCTAGAGAAAATTGAAACTCGAGTGTAATTTAATTGACTTTTACACGATTAGAAGTAAGTATGTAAAGATTAGAAGAAATAAAATATTCTAATACAATAAAATATTAATCGACTTATTAAAATACTAAACTGCCTTGAAAATGTATTATTGTACCATGTCATCATTACGAATATTCCTCTAGATGGAAGTAGTGTGTTATGATGTGTTGTTCTCTTGTTATCAATTGTGCCAACTATACAATTTTCATTGAACTCTATGGACGATTACTAGTCAAGTAGGCTATGTTGATTGTTTCATGTTTATTAAAAGAGTTGCATTCCACTTCAATCACGAGATGTAAGTTACTTACTCATCGTATGTGTATTTTCATTAATACTGTAATTTTTAGTTTGTCTAATCACCGGTGCTGCGCTGTGTCCGTAACCAGCGTATGGGAGCGCACCCGCCGATAGCCAAATTACCGCTTTCCGGTATGAAAATAATTTGCTCACCTAAAATTTTGAGGTACCGTTTAACATCCCGATGTTTATATGTAAGGCAAACACGGCTAATTTCGCAGTATTAAGGTTTTCTGTCTATAGTTATATCCAAAAATGCAGCAGTTAATCAATAGACATCATTTTATTGGTTGGTTTAAAAATTGTATTTTTAAGTGTATCTCAACAAGGGAATATCTCCATCTAAATCATGAGATGATATGTGTGTGTGTTTCAGGAACTCGTGTAACTTCGCAGTACTTCTCGGGTAATTTCGCAGTAAAACTTTTGCAATATTTAAGAATAATCTTTTTAATTCAAAACATGTTTTAATGTAATTCTAAACATCAGTACACGTTCACACACATGAACAGAACACATATTTAAAAAGTAGGCAATAAATGTAGAAACCTGGCTTCAATTATTAACAGTGATAGCAGGAAGAAGGCTTGCATATTAATTGTAAATTAATACTTTTTCTGACACATATCTGCATTAAACATTATGCCAAAGATAGAAAAATCATTATGAGAACTATTTAGGCATGATGCGAATAAACTTCCGCTAGCAAGACAATTGTTGTTCCTCCTTTCTCTGCCATTGTTTGAAGGTGGACAGACTTTGCTTCTTTTGGGGACACAATTTTGTTAGGATTGGTAATCAATGAAAATCCTGTTTAATTTAAATTTCAAAACTTATTAGGCTTGGTACTCAGTTCTGTTTTCTCATACACACTTCCTAGCACATCATAAAAATCGTTCAAATTCGAGCGAGTTGAGGCTGCTGCTCTATGGCAGGACAGATTTTCTGGCTGGTGCATACTTAGCCCATAGCGCTTCTTAGAGGAAGTTCGAATCTGCGTGCCACTCGAACTGCTCTGCCGGCAACTAGCGGAAACTAGTTAAGAAATTGAGTACCGGCAAAAGCACATTACGAACTAACTATATTAGATAAAACAACAAGCAAGGGTTCAAATTAATCATAAGAATGTGGAGAATTCATTAATCATAGTGTGATACTTACAGTCAGGGCCGCCGAGAAGGGGGGGTAGAGGGGGCGAGTACATATGGGCCCGTGAGCAATAAGGGCCCGTCAGATTAAGTGAGTCTGATTACTTTCTGTTAACATGAATAATTATTCGTAGATACATATGGGTACTATAAAATTTTGTAAGAACATTTGTTACATAAATTTGACGTAGTAACTCAACAATAGTAGAATTAATACAAATTACTACTTCATATGTAAATATATGACTTTTACATAATACTGTAGAATATCCGTTTCCCGCATTAACGTTCACCGACATGTCACTTGAGGGCCCCGGCATTTGCCTGAACTATGTTCCCATCGCTTGTACTGAACACGTTCAATTATTTATTGGCTTGTCCTTTGTAACTACCAACCCCCCGATGGCTCACCGCAATATGCTAGTGGACTCTCCCAAACCGAAGTAGCAGGATCACGTTTCCTTTTCGTCTTTTCGTTGTCGTTTGTCTAGTAAATTCTGTTCATTGGTGTTACCGGTTATAGTTTAACTGCACAATGGACAAGTACAGGCATAAGTCGGGAGCTGAGAAGCACAAGGAGAGAGAGAAAAAATTGGAAGATATTAATATGGGCGCTAGACTGCGTGAAAAATATTATGAAGACATTAACAAAGAGATCAGTGATGAGCCGAAATATTTAAAACCAATTCATGCCATTAATTTAGGACTAACTCCACTGAAACCTATGACTCTCCTAAATAGTCTGAGGAAATTAACGCTGGACGTTTATTACCAAATATTTGTATAGCCATTAGAATATTCTATACAATTCCTGTGACAGTTGCTGATGCTGAAAGAACTTAAGCAAAATGAAGGAAATAAAAAATGTATTCAGATAAACGATGTGTCAAGAACGACTGAGTAACCTTGGCCTCCTTAGTGTGGAAAGCGATCTTGCTAGGTCTTTAAATTTTGATGACATAATTGATGATTTTGGATGAATGATATCAAAGAGAGTTGTTTGTTGATGTTGGACTGCAAGTTAGAAATAATTACAGATGTTTAGGAATAATGTTTTATGAATATATTGTGTTAATGTGAAGTTTTTCTAAAAGTTTTCGATGTAATAAAAGTGTATTTTTTAGGTTCGTATCTCTGTATGGGATTATCTTTTATTTATTTTGCAAAAATTATTATGGTTAGAATAACTGGTAACTTGTAATTGTTACTTTCTTCAACGGGGGTCCGAGTACAGTATTGCATAGGGGCCCATAAATTCTGTCGGCGGCCCTGCTTACAGTTCTGAACATCTCGATGCTATAATTTCCAGAAACACAACACTGCAAATTCACTCACGATATCTCAGCAAACACACACCTACTAAAGCAGATAGTTGTGTAACTTTCTCCAGAATACGTTGCAATGGGATCTTCCTGCATGAAACATCCCCGACAGGTTCTGACATCTATCCGTATTTTTTGTAAGCTCAAACGAATACTGACAACTCTGTAATTAATTAATAGACAGTGGATGCATGATGACTTATCGTTGAATGTAGGTGCACATTTACTATATGTTACATTTTTTTTCATTCAGACCATTGGCGGAACAGGTTTTAAACGTAAACAGACGACGTCAACATGCTACTGTATCTCCGTACAATCAGAGGGAAAAGAAAAATAGCGTACTGTAGTATATACCTTGCAAGGTTCAGTCCTCGTCATCATTGATGCAATTACCAGCGTTGCAGTAAACGACGATATATTCTCGTAAGTTGTCGAAGCTGAATCGTCTTCGCCTATCGCTTAAACAGTTTTTGTATCGAGAGAATTTCTGAAGAAAACCTCTAAAATGGGGATCACTCAATTTCTTTAGAGGAATATTTGTACTGAGCATCATGTTGCACGTGTCGTTAGACCCACACAACTAAATGATGATGATGATGATGATGATGATGATGGTTCCTCAGATTTCATTTCAACGCATTTCCTGTGCGATGTACTGTTGCAATGTTTCTCTATAGCCTGAGTTGTTCTGGTTTTTATTTCAATTTTACATGCATTACACATGATATTGTCTTGGTTAATACATAAAATGTCACTCTCATACTTCTAAATTGCATTTCGTATCTCTGAGCGAATTTAACGTTTTGCCATTATGAATGGATCAGCACAACATATTCAACGCGCACTAAATACTTGACCAGGATAACACAACTGCACACATTGCGTTGCAGTGTTACTACAGGGACATCATTTTATTTTTACTTCAATTTTTATTGTACCTGAGTTTTTTAATGTACTTCACTCCCACCCCTTCTACTAATGAAGTTCCAACTCCACACAGAGCCAAGACAGCAGATAGTAAGCAGTACTGAGTTACTGAGTATAGTACGTTCCAGAAATATGTTCGCGTTTTCCAGTGACGAAAGAGCTTTCAATATTGAATCATATTTTCGTACAGGTACTGTCCGTTTGCCTACGTCGCATCCCGATTTCCCCCACCTGCTTCTGCTCGCCCCTCTGTAAAAGCTGGGCTGTCTTAGCTCTTTTCTGAAAACATTAATTTCTCTTAGGAATTGGGCGTTTACGTAATATTATACAGCTGTTTAATTTAACTTAAATAAAAGGGCCTCGTTAAGTAATTAACTGTCACGTGATTTCCTCCCTTTCTACAATCCTGCGGCATGACCACTTGGACGGACAGTAGATAGTATGTCTGAGTAATTTTATATTTTCGGGTCGGGCAGAAGTGAAGATTGAATTCACAGTACGTAGAGTAGGTATAGAATTATTTCAACATGAGTTACTAGTACGAAGGACGAAACTGGCAATTGGAATTAGATGCAATAGTCTATAGTGCGATAATATGCACAAAAGAACTGAAGCCTGTATCGAAATGAACGGCCACCATTTTCAAAATTGTGTTTAAATATTAATATTATGATTATTTTTCAATTTAACTTCTTTCTCTATATTGTACGCTAATGTGCTGTAGACAGTATAATATACATTGCATAATGAATACGTTCGCATGGATAACTCACTTCGTGAGTAAAAACACTTATTCTTAATACAGTACTGTACTTTCATTAAAGAAAAAACCTAATGAAAATTATCAAACTCAAAATCGCGATATTTCCTAGTTTACGTAAATGGATGAACTACTTTTCTTTCTTCCTATACCTAGTAGAGTGATTTGTGTTTTACGCCAGTATCATTGAACTCCAGTCTTGGAGGGGGAGCAAGCGGTGTTTCCGGTTCTCTAAAGGTATAGACAGGTTAATATTAAAATGTTAGTAAAAATAAAATGATGTCCCTGTATAAACGGACCGGGGTTCCTTCGTTATGTTCGCTGCTGTACTCGCCAGGTACACAAAAGACGGACGGCGCGGCACGTGCCATATACTCCGATACGAAACAACTTCACTTTTCCTTAAGTCATCCCGCATCCACTGTCTACTAATTAATATATGATACACTGCGAAAGAGTCTGGGTTGGGGCTGCAGTCGAAGTCGGGATCTTTATGTACCGATTTCAGAGCCCTGACAGGCAGCACAGAAATACAGAATGGGTCAGTTCATAGTTAAATTCATGGAATTCGTACTGTCAGCCGTGGCCTCGAGCGACTTCAAGCCAGGACCTTAAACAGCGTGTACGAGTAATCTGCAACAAGCAATTAATTGGCTTACGACAGCCATGTCGGATCTGCGTTCCATCATATCTAAACCGCGCAGTGGCGTATTTATTATGACATTTATACCTGGAGGCATAATTTGAATCCGCTCGCGTGGAATTATGAGGAGTCTGGATCAAATTTGTCAGGCAGGTCGAGTCGGCGCTGATTGCTACACAAGCTGCGTGTCTAATTTGTACACATCCGATAGCGCTGATCATCTGATTCCTGTGCACGGAGCTGTCCTCCCGCCAGAGAGCTGGTTGTTGCTTTCTGTCACCGCTAATAACTCGATCCAATGTGAAAAACATTTAACTGAAGTCAGAAGAGCAATATATGAAAGCACATGGATTTGTGTAGAATAAGGGGCGAAAACGACGAAATATTTTACTACTGACCAGAATGTAAGACAAGGATGTCCGCCTTTTTTAACTTTTGCTTAGACGCAGCCATACTCGACTGACAAAGATAATTTAGAGAGTCATTATTATCAAAGGTACCAGAAAAGTCAACAAAAAAAGTTTCAATACAGAGTGGACATAAAGTCACGATTCATTTTAGTGAAATAATGGTTGTTCGGACATGAACTGTATACAGGATGTATATATATAGGGTAAACTAGGGTCTGTTGAACAGTCGGGCATGTTGGACACTCTGTACTTTAACGTGTTACCTCGCCACTTGTGGGCACCACATTCTGCTAGAAGTCAATGACGGAAGTAGCCCCACTCGTGGCTACTTCCGTCATTGACTTCTAGCAGAATGCGGTGCCCACAAGTGGCGAGGTAACACGTTAAAGTACAGAGTGTCCAACATGCCCGACTGTCCAACAGACCCCAGTTTACCCTATGTGTCCAGAAATGTGGGGGCGTATTCCTGACACCAAACCATAACAAAAAGTTCATATGAACATGAGTTCGCAAACTCTTCGTTAGGAAGTTATGGGTTTATTGGTAATGGTACATGTGATACATTTCACAACACACATTTACAAAAATTGCTCAAAGTGGCCTCCTCCTGCTTCTATGCATGTTCTGAGCCTGCGTTCCAGCTTTGCAGTACTCTGTGCAAATGTCCTGGGGTGTTACGGATTTGATCAAATCCATTTTGGATACACTTCCTCAGAACATCGATATTAGGTACAGGTGTTGAATACACCAAGGATTTTACATTTCCCCAGAGGTAAAAATACATTTGATTTATATCTGGCGATCGGACTGGCTATCCAAAAGGCAATCAGATAAAACAAAACACATGTCATGACCAACTGTAATGAAGAAAATGGGAAAAATTCAAGTTTGAAGTGAATTGCATAATCAGGGGTCACTACAGGAAATTCCTTTCGTAACTCCCTAACGAAGGGTTTGCGGATCCATGTTCATATGAACTTTTTGTTATGTTTTGGTATCAGGAATACGCCCCCACATTTATGGACACACGTATAGATACATCCTGTATAAAGCTACTGCTATAATGTGTGTATATATGTAATTCATCGTAATTTAACATGACTGCCATCCATTTCAAAGCATTGTGTCCAACGTTTGAATGAAATCCTAAACACATTCGTAAGCATCTCGCCAGAGTTCGCTGCAAATGCTTCTGGACTTAGGTTCTTGGTCCTGTAGATTTCTTACTTTGATTTTGTACACTCTTGACTTGATAACCTCCAAGGGAAAAAGTCTGAAGGACGTGAAATCAGGTGAACGTGATGGCTATGGCCATACTTGTGTTGAACTTATTCATTAGTTGGGAAATCGTTGGTTGAGGTATGTTCTCACAACTAGCGCATCTTACTGAAAGATAACGGTGTCAACAATGTTATCCTGCTGTAGCTATGACTCAAATTATGCCCGCATGTCCAAGTAAGTGTTACCTGTAATGGTAACTTCTGCGAACATGAAAAGACCATAAACAATGTATTTTTTTGTGAACTGAAATCATACATTTACTTTTGACCTTGGTCTCAATTAAATCATACCACAATGCCTACTAGTTGCATTATCTTCGTCGTCTTGAATGTGATAAGTTGCTTTTTCGGTGTGAACTTCAAAATAGTTGATCTTGGCATATCTGCTGGTTACTTAAACGACGTGCTTGTGGGCTCCTCTGGATGGCTTCTCGAATATGTCCCGCAATCTGCTCGGACATAGAAGGTCTACCAGAATGTGGCTCATGGGCAACATTTTCTGTCCTCTGAAATTTATTGACAAGGAGTCGGATGTTTGCTTGTGTTGGCGCCGGTTTTCAAAATCTACGTGTAAACTCCCGTTACACCTCTGCATATGTTGAAACGCGCAATCGAGCACCGTCAGTAGCTACCATTCCTTCAATACTTAGCATATACTAATAGATTAGTCTGAAATAATAAATAAAAATTCCAACATTTACTCAAAAATTGATCGAGACTTTGTGTCCACTCTGTATATATAAGTATCATTATTTCAGAAACTATTAACGATAGAGTGATGAACTTTTGCGTGCATATACATTTTATGGAGCTCTATAAAGCCGGTGAAGTCCTGTTATATTATTTTGTAAAATTATTGAATTAAAAAATAATGAATTAAAATTAGCATAATGATTTATATGTAATTTGTAATGTTTTATACTTAATCTAAATACAAAAAGTAACCAAATGCTGCACCCGCTGTGTCAAATAAAGTATGGACAATAAAATATAAAATTTAGAATCTCATTTGAGTAGTGGTTTGTGAGATTCATTCGTGCATTTAGTGTTCTGCCCAAGGGCAGGTCTTTCACTGCAAACCCAACTTTCTCCAATCTTCCTTTCCTATTTTTCTGCTATTCTCTTTGTTTCCTCATATGATCCATATATCTTAATATTGTCTATCAAATGATATCTTCTTCTATCCCGAACTCTTCTCCCGTTCACCATTCCTTCCAGTACATCCTTCACTAAGCAGTTTCTTCTCAGCAAGTGACCCAACCAATTCCTTTCTCTCTTTCTGATCAGTTTCAGCATCATTCTTTCTTCATCAACTCTTTCCAACACAGCTTCGTTTCTTACTCTGTCTGTCCACTTCACACGTTCCATTCTTCTCCATATTCACATTTCAAATGCTTGCAGTCGCTTCTCTTCACTTCATCGTAATGTCCATGTTTCTGCCCCGTGCAATGCCACACTCCATACAAAGCACTTCAATAGTCTCTTTCTTAGTTCTTTTTCTAGAGGTCCGCAGAAGATGCTCCTTTTTCTATTAAAAGCTTCCTTTGCCATTGCTATCCTCCTTTTGACTTCCTGGCAGCAGCTCATGTTACTGCTTATAGTACACCCCAAGTATTTGAAGCTGTTCACTTGCTCTACTGCCTCCTTTGTTTGCAGTTTTTCTTGGGAAAGATAAATGCGGTAGCTGCCCGTTGCTTTCCGCACACCACTCTCTCTTTCGAATCCTACAAAGATCCCAGACAGCCCCAGCGTGGAGGTGAGGAGAGTGGATTTCACTAATTAAGCCCTCCGGTTTGTGAAATAATGATGCCTATATATGTTGAAATATATATATTTTTTCTGTGCACTTCATATATCAAAATTCTGGTAATCTTAAACATCCTCAGAGAATTCATTCCCACATTCTTATATTAAAAAAAAAGATGTGTTTAATATTTGGTCAAAACCACCGGCGTAGCTCAGGCGGGAGCGCGTTTGCTTGCCGATCCGAAGTTTAATTACGCTCGGGCGTGGGTTCGATTCCCGCTTGGGCTGACTATCTGGTTGGGTTTTTCCAAGGTATTCCCAAACTATAAGGAGAATGCCAGGTAATCTATCCTTGACCTCATTTCGTACATACCATTTCGCTATCACCAATTCCATCGACGCTAAATAACTAAGTAATTGATACCCCTGAACTTTGGTGTGTACGACAGGGATACTGTGGATGGCAAAGTTTCTGTACATCCCGTGGAGTCATATACTAACTACTGTGTTTTATATAAATGAATGCATTTACTATTTATGATCATATCTCACCTTCTTTCGAGAAGTTATCATGGCTTAGGTTACAAGAGAGGAGAAATCTGCACTCACTTTCTCTCTTACATCGAATTATGCACACTTCATCCCCCTATTATTTATTCGCTCGTTTTCATACTCTCTCTCGCTATCATAATATTAATACTCGATCACAACGCGGTAACACGCTACAAATTCCACTTCACAAATCATCTCTGTATTCCTCATCTTTCACTGTTGCTACCTCTCGTCACTGGAACTCTCTGCCGCCTGAAGTCAAGGGCTGCCGAACATTGAAATCTTTCAAATCCAAGTTAGAAAATTATCTTATGACGAGTTGCCAAACTAACTTACTATTATGACAAGTGTTGTATTGCATATTTACACGTATTCACATTTTTTTTATGTTCTAGTGATATTTAACTTATTTTGTATTTTTGTTTTCATATTTTCCGATAATGGTATATCTATAATGTGATAAGTTGAGCTATATATAATCATAATTTTCCTTACTATGTGTACCTAAAAATATTGTATTCATTG